>NW_022631061.1:6216223-6401758 GCF_010015895.1 Lontra canadensis | reverse complement strand
GCATTTCTCTACACCAACAACAAGACAGAAGAAAGAGAAATTAAGGAGTCCATCCCATTTACAATTGCACCCAAAACTATAAGATACCTAGGAATAAACCTAACCAAAGAGGCTAAGAATCTATACACAGAAAACTATAAAGTACTCATGAAAGAAATTGAGGAAGACACAAAGAAATGGAAAAATGTTCCATGCTCCTGGATTGGAAGAATAAATATTGTGGAAATGTCTATGCTACCTAAAGCAATCTACACATTTAATGCAATTCCTATCAAAGTACCATCCATTTTTTTTAAAGATATGGAACAAATAATCCTAAAATTTATATGGAACCAGAAAAGACCTCAAATAGCCAAAGGTATATTGAAAAAGAAAGCCAAAGTTGGTGGCATCACAATTCCGGACTTCAAGCTCTATTACAAAGCTGTCATCATCAAGACAGCATGGTACTGGCACAAAAACAGACACATAGATCAATGGAACAGAATAGAGAGCCCAGAAATAGACCCTCAACTCTATGGTCAACTAATCTTCGACAAAGCAGGAAAGAATGTCCAATGGAAAAAAGACAGCCTCTTCAATAAATACTGTTGGGAAAATTGGCCAGCCACATGCAGAAAAATGAAATTGGATCATTTCCTTACACCACACACCAAAATAGACTCAAAATGGATGAAGGACCTCAATGTGAGAAAGGAATCCATCCAAATCCTTGAGGAGAACACAGGCAGCAACCTGTTCGACCTCAGCCACAGCAACATCTTCCTAGGAACATCGCCAAAGGCAAGGAAAGCAAGGGCAAAAATGAACTATTGGGTTTTTATCAAGATCAAAATCTTTTGCACAGCAAAGGAAACAGTTAACAAAACCAAAAGACAACTGACAGAATGGGAGAAGATATTTGCAAACGACATATCAGATAAAGGGCTAGTGTCCAAAATCTATAAAGAACTTAGCATACTCAACACCCAAAGAACAAATAATCCAATCCAGAAATGGGCAGAGGACATGAACAGACATTTCTGCAAAGACGACATCCAGATGGCCAACAAACACATGAAAAAGTGCTCAGTATCACTCGGCATCAGGGAAATACAAATCAAAACCACAATGAGATACCACCTCACACCAGTCAGAATGGCTAAAATTAACAAGTCAGGAAATGACAGATGCTGGCGAGGATGCGGAGAAATGGGAACCATCCTACACTGTTGGTGGGAATGCAAGCTGGTGCAACCACTCTGGAAAACAGCATGGAGGTTTCTCAAAATGTTGAAAATAGAACTACCCTATGACCCAGCAATTGCACTACTGGGTATTTACCCTAAAGATACAAACGTAGTGATCCGAAGGGGCACATGCACCCGAATGTTTATAGCAGCAATGTCTACAATAGCCAAACTATGGAAAGAACCTAGATGTCCATCAACAGATGAATGGATAAAGAAGAAGTGGTATACATACACAATGGGATACTATGCAGCCATCAAAAGAAATGAAATCTTGCCATTTGTGACAACGTGGATGGAACTAGAGGGTATCATGCTTAGCGAAATAAGTCAATCGGAGAAAGACAACTATCATATGATCTCCCTGATATGAGGGAGAGGAGATGTAACATGGGAGGCTAAGGGGGTAGGAGAAGAGTAAATGAAACAAGATGGGATTGGGAGGGAGACAAACCATAAGTGACTCTTAATCTCACAAAACAAATTGAGGGCTGATGGGGGGCGGGGGGTTGGTAGAGGGCGGTGGGGTTATGGACATTGGGGAGGGTATGTGCTATGGTGAGTGCTGTGAAGTGTGTAAACCTGGCGATTCACAGACCTGTACCCCTGGGGATAAAAATATATGTTTATAAAAAATAAAATTAAAAAAAAAAGAAATTAAAATAAATAAATAAACAACAACAACAAAAAGATTTTATTTATTTGACAGAGTTCACAAGTAAACAGAGAGGCAAGTAGAGAGAGAGAGGGAAGCCGACTCCCTGTTGAGCAGAAAGCCCCATGCGGGGCTTGATCCCAGGACTCCAAGGTCCCGGAAGGCAAAGGCTTTAACCCACTGAGCCACCCAGGTGTCCCGGGGCACTGGGGTTTGAAAAAAAGTTGGGAGTTACGTTTTTCCCCTTGTAAAAGGAATACATGTTTGTATTTAGCATTTACTATTTATCTCCCTTTTTTGACAGCAGCTTCAATTTTTATTTGGGAATCTGTGTCTTCCAGTTTTCATTCCACTTGGTATGGGTGTGGCTCCAACAGAGACTTAGGACAGAGCACAGAGACCTGAGTTGATGAGCGCTCAGCATTCTCCCGACATGCAATTCATTTATTTTGAGCACATGACTTAAGGCAGACCAATCAGAATGGATCTTAGAAGTTTTGCTGTGCAGGTGGACTTGAACTTAAAATATTTAACTCCTAGAACTGGGACCCCAAGAACTCCTTTCTGAGAAGGAGTCAACACAGAAAATATAATTTAGGAGAAGAGAAATAGACTCCTGATAAACTACTTTGAGCTCCTGTATTTAGCCACCCTTGAGGCAATGCTTATTCCAGAACCACTGTATTATGAAAGCCAATAGATTTTCTTTATTTCTTAGTTAGTTGGGCTGAGCTGTGGCAAATAAACCTAAGACATACATTGCTCACCACAGGAAAATTGGAAAACACAGGAAGGTGCAAAAAAATTATAATCACTTCTGATTCAATTTTGATGTATTTATTTTCTATTATTTTGTTGATACATAAGCAGAGGTAACTTTGGTTACAATTTTGATGTATTTTTCCATTCTTTTTTTTTAATCACTGCATAGATATAAAAATTTTAGTCAATTCAGGATTATTTTTACATGTATGGATATATGTTTTTAACATATGGATATATATATATATATATATATATACACACACACACACACAAACACACACACACACAAATATAATGTTAAATTATAATACTTTTACATCCTTGCTCTCACCTAACATTGTGTCATGAACATTTCCCTATTTCATTAATATGGTTTTTAATAGTGGAATGATATTCCTAGTACATATAAATAATCATTGACTTAACTTTTCCTTTGTTTTTGGACATTTAGGCTATTTCCATTTTTAAAAAGATTTTATTTATTTATTTGACAGAGAGAGAGAGACAGTGGGACACAAACAGGGGAATGGGAGAGGGAGAAGCCTTCCCACTGAGCGGGGATCCCAGGACCCTAGGTCTTGACCCCAGCCAAAGGCAGATGCTTAATGACTGAGCCACAAGGGCACCCAGACTATTTCCATTTTTTTTTTTTAAGCCTGGTTGTTTATGTTGTTGGTAAGTAAATACTTGACCAATTTTCTATTTTTTTGTGTTGGTTTCCTAGCAGGGGTATTATGGACCTTAAATGGATGCATTTTTTAAGGACTCCTGATATATATATCAACCTGGTTTTCAGAAAGGTTATACTAATTTGTATTGCCAAGAACCCTGCCAAGCTAGCGTATCATTATTTTTTATCATAGTTACTAATTTAATAAGCTCTTGTATTGTTATATTAGAATTTTTTAAAATTCACTTTTGGGAGGTTGAATATTATTTTTTTATATGCTGTTGATCATTTGCATTTCTCTAGTGAATTGATATTCCTGTCCCTTTCCTGTTTTTTTAATCAGCATTTTAGTTTTTTTTTTTTCTTATTGATTTTAGCCTTCTATTTTTCAAAATCAGTGATTATAATAAGTTGTGTTGCACTGTTAGCTATTTTAGGACCTACTGGTGTATCACAAATGGAACCTTGAGACTGTCAACTCCTCTGATTCCAAACTAACCACACAATAGTTTTTTCCTATCTAAAAGCAACTGATTTGGCTTCTGAAATCAAAACCTCAGATCAACTTTTCTGTAAAACTGGGGGATCAGGCAGTGAGTTTAACACCAAAAGCTCAAACATGCATCTTCAGCTTTGTCCACTGTTACTGATTTAACTGCACGAAGAAAAGTTGTGTCCTGTTCATTACGTGACGTTGTAGTTTACAGATGTGATTTTTATTTAAGGCATTTATTCCATGTAAAATCCTGCTGGAGGGTTTGAAACACTCTTTCTTCCCATAAACTGTCATCTGCCCACTTGCAATTTTATTTACTAGAAAAAAACACATTCTGTTTTCTGAGGGTAATGTTGATTTTCTTTTTTTCCCGAATAGCAGCATAACACCTTGTCAGCTATTACTCAAAAGGTTGTTTCCTCATATTTTGATGTTAGATCATTTCCCAGGGATGAGAGAGAGGGAGACAACTTCTAAACACCAGTCTACAAAATCTCTACTTTCAAAACCTACTTTTATTGACTGAGTAAACTTGGCAGTGGATTTTATTGCTGTATGGTACAGAAATCTCAATCTAAAGAAGGAGGAGAAGCCAGGGAGGGGGCGGAGGAGGGGGGAGGTTGGAGAGAGGAATGAAAAAGCTTACTCAGTTAAAACGTTTATGAAAAGCCAAAAAAATCTCAGCTCTATTTTTCTTCTTCTGATGAAATCCTAATTGCTGACAAAGACTTGCTAATTTCACTATGATAACCCATAGCACAGGTGATGTGTAATTTTCTAATAAAATATATCTCTTTTATTACTTTTTTGACCCCCACCTAGTAATTTATGATCTAAAGGGGTTTAAAAAGTGACAGTCTTGGGGTGCCTGGGTGGCTCAGTGGGTTAAAGCCTCTGCCTTCGGCTCAGGTCATGATCCCAGGGTCCTGGGATCGAGCCCCACATCAGGCTCTCTGCTCAGCGGGGAGAGCCTGCTTCCTCCTCTCTCTCTGCCTGCCTCTCTGCCTACTTGTGATCTCTGTCTGTCAAATAAATAAATAAAATCTTTAAAAAAAATGTGACAGTCATTTCAGCACAGTATTTAGTGCTGTTCCCTGTATTTAGATACAATAATGGGGTTAGAACATTGTTCCTCAGTGTGAATTACCACAAAACCTGAGCACTTCCCGTTACATTTTCCTCACTGTTTGTCTTTGATATCTTGGTTTTATTTTATTATAATATTTGTTAAAATTTCCTTTTTGGAAAGTTAAAAAGCATATGTCAGGAAGAAGTATAAAATCTTTTCTTTCTCATGGCTTCAGCATATATTTTGGCCCTGATCAGTTTAGATTGGATTTGATATCATTCTTTGTAATTTATTAATATAATATAAATATTATTTATAAATATGTTTCGGTTTCAAATTTCCTGAGAAGACAGGTAAGCAAGCCAGTAATTACAATAGAGTGTGAGAGACGTTATTGGTTCATTGAAGAAGAGAGAATTAGGATTTATGAAGTCAAAAGAAAGACAGAAATGCTTATTTCCTTGTTTTCCCCTATTGTGGCTTCAGAGCTGTTGGTTTCCTTCTGCCTCTTCCGTTTCTCCAGCCTGAAGTACATCAAGGGGTTGATTTCCCCTGCAAAGCCAGAAAAGAGGCAATAATAGATTTAAAGGGATATGGAGTGGTGATACAGCTAGGTGAGCATAGAAGCAGCAGAACTGTGGGGACTGCATTCATGACCAGGTAAGGAGAAAGAGGGAGGGAAATGGATTGGGGGATCTGTTAGGAAGAAGGAGAAAAACCTTAGAGAATTCAGAAGGGGAAGACTGGAGAGACTCTGGCTAGGTGCTTCATAGAATGGGGTAAAACCCTGTGCAGAGAGAGGTCTCAGGACTGCTTTGCTGCCTTAAGCCTAGCTCCCCGCAGGATGAGTCCTGACTCTTCCCTCTTCCCATTCACCCCATTGCTAACTCCCATTAATTTTATGCTCTTAGTACATCCCAGTGCATCCTCTCCTCACTATCCTCACCACCAGTGCAGTTCTGGCCTCATCATGTCATTCCTGGATGAACTCCAGCCTCTCACTCTCTGAGCCATGGTTCTTTCTACACTGGAGACCTCTTTCTGAAATGCAAATCAGATCATATCACCCCTGCTTTGAAGTCATTTTAAATGAACAAAAGACTTGAATAGAAATTTCTCCAAAGAAAATGTACAGTAATCACATGAAAAGATGTTTACAATTGCAATCATTAGGGAACTAGAAATCAAAACCACAATGAGATGGCACGTCACACCCATTAGGATGACTATTATTAAAACAACAACAAGCAGAAAACATTAAGTATTGATGAGGATGTGGAGAACCTGGAGCCCTTGTGCACTGGTGGTGGGAACGTAAAATGCCTCAGCTGTTGTGGAAAACAGTAGGGGTGGTCCTCAAAAAAAAATTAAACAGGGGCACCTGGGTGGCTCAGTGGGTTAAGCCTCTGCCGTCAGCTCAGGGCATGATCTCAGGGTCCTGGGATTGAGCCCCGCATCAGGCTCTCTGCTCAGCAGGGAGCCTGCTTCTCCCTCTCTCTCAGCTTGCCTCTCTGCCTACTTGTGATCTCTGTCTGTCAAATAAATAAATAAATAAAATCTTTTTAAAAAAATTAAACATATAATTGCCATTTGATCCAGCAGTTTCCCTTCTGGGTATATGCCCCAGAGAACTGCAGGCAGGGACTCAGTGAGGTTTCGAGTCCCATGTTCATCGCAACATTTATTCACAATAGTCAAAAGGTGGAAACAGCCTAAGTACCCTTGCAATGATGAATGGATAAACAAAATATGGCACACGAATACAATGGAACAGTATTCAAACTTAAAAAGGAAGGAAATTCTGACATGTGCTATAACATGCGTTGAACCTTGAGGACATTACGCTAAGTGAAATGAAACAGTCCTGAAAGGACTAACATTGGGCCATTCCACCTCTATGAGGGACCTAGATAGTTAAACTTATAGAGACAGAAAGTCAAGTGGTGATTGCCAGGGGATGGGAGTGAGTAGTGGGGACAACTGTTTAATGACTAGAGAATTTTAGTTCTGGAAGATGAAAAAGATTCTGGAGATGGATGGTGGTGGTGATGGTTGTCCAACCATGTAAATGTACTTAACGTCCCTGAACTGAATGCTGCCACCGAACCTAAAAATGATTACAATGGTAAATGTTACGCTGTGTGTATTTTACAATAAAAAAAATCACTTTGTGGCCTTCCATTAATTTTAGGATTAAAAACCCAGTTTGTTAGCATGATATATCTATCTTTCAGGATATGGGTCCCAGCTCATTTCTCTGGCTTGTCATTTTGCTTGGTCCAGACTTCTACTGCTTGGCCCTTCCCTGTCCTGGACGACTCAGCTCGGCCTTTATCCCTTTCTCTGGCAGATCCTCCCTGATCCATCTTACATGTCCCCCAATACTGGGCCTTACCCTCATCTCAGGTTGGTGAACCTCCTCTTTTCTATCATAGACCCCTGTGTACACTGCCATCTATCATATTGAATTCAAAATTTTAAAAATTTGTCCTTATCAGTAAACCCCCATTAGGCTATTAACAACTTGTGGTGGGGAGGAGATTGTCTTTTATCTATTTTGCACCCCTGCCTAGAACATGGCTTTATACCCTGTAGATGCTGAATATATAATTTGCTCTCTGAATGAAGGAATATAGCTCATTGGGGAAGAAAGGGAAATTTTGCAATTTGAGCTAAACATTCTGTCTATAAACAGGAGTAATAATAGCACTTACCTCTTAGGATTTTTGAAGAATGATGTGACATTGGTAACATTGGTAAAACATTTAGAAAAACACCTGACCCATAATAAGTACTCAGTAAATGTTAGATATTATTATTCACTTTTATTATCGAATGACCTATGAAACCTTTAAAATAGGATTTTCATATTCCTTTTAGAATAAGGATTGTTAAAGGGACTAATGGGGTAGAAATTAGCAAGCAAATGACAGAGACAGACACCAGTCCCTCTGGATTCCAGGCTCCCCTATGGTTTATCTTCAGAATTGGTGACAAGCATGCCTGCGTGGTCTGAGCAGAGGAGGTGGTATGGAGGGCTCCTACTCTGAACCAGCCTTTCCTCATATGATTGTGGCTTAAACCACCCCTGCCCCCAGCCTGTCAGCCTCAATGATACCCAACCTCTCTCAGAGGTGGCGCCTCCCTTGGGTAGGATGAGGACTTTCCTTAGGAGGATGACTCTGGGGGTGAATTGCCCTTCCCGCATGAAGATTGCTAGTGCACCTGACAGCCCGATCTCCCACCAAACCTTACTCTCATGGCTCAATAACTCGGGTCCTGCCAAGCAGCTAGAGTTCCCATTTGGGTCTCCTCTACTCCATCAGGGTAGTTCTTGAGTCTGATTCTGAACAGAGAATATGCTCAGGACTGGACTTGTTGCCAGGTCCCTCCCAGTTTTGCCAAGTTTTTTTTTTTTCTCATTTCTCCAAAATGCGCAAAATGTGTATCAAAGAGACATATGTCAAAGAATACTTAAAAAAATCACAGTGCGATTTATGCTGGTGACCTCTTCTCCTTGCCCAGTTAGAGCTCAGGGAAAGTCTGAGGAGATATCCAAAAGTATGTTTCGTATGTGGGTCAGAGGTATTTATTTTAGCCTAAAGAAAATCAAGGAAGATCCTGGAAGAAGATCTTGGGGGAAGAAATAACTTCACCTGAAAGCACACAGAGGGGGTTCTGAGAAAGCTCAAATGTAGAAGCAGAAAGATGGCTTGACCTGGCTTCCTTGCTGTTGTGATAGAATGGAAGCAGGATCAACAGCCTGGAGACCAGAAAAGTAAGCATTCTGGAAGGTTCTGTGGCATTACTAATTTCTCAATGATTGTTTTTCTCAAGTGATTAGACTAAAAAAGTCTGAAAACTTTTAGTGCTTGACTTTGGAGCCATAAGGAGGGAGGAAACTATGAGAACTACAGCCCTTTGCATTGCTTGTCGTGTGTGGGGTGTGGGGGGGGTTGGGGGTTGTCCAGTGGGTTACAAAGTGAAGAGAAAAGAAGAGCAAGTCACAGCCATGACAAGGTAAAAGAAAAAGCAAATCCCTGTGGCCCTAGGGCTTACTTATGGAAGGACATATTTGCGTGGTTCTCAAGTGAGCACTATATGTCAGTCGGCTCAAGAACAGCTCTCAACACTACAAGGGGGCAAGAACTCACTTACGGGTGTTCATGAAACTTCTGGTTGTCCCGTAAGCTGATTGGAAGGAAATGTGATCTTTCTTCCCCATCATTTTCCTTTCACACTCTTTATGGTGGCAAAAGCCACGTGTCCCCCTGACGTTGCCCTGATAGGACACTGTTGGGAGGTGGTGTGGCTCTGATGTCCCTTGAGCAGGCAATCAAAGGTTATGGGGAGGAGCAGGGGAAGCTCTGTCCTCTGCAGGATGCATGGAAGATGGAGATGAAAAGAAAATAAGACAGAAGAGAGCAATGGTGTAGACATTTAAGTCTGGATGTGTCCAGGACTATTCAGGGGAGGATATTCAGACCAGGGCAGAGACCATAGGACTGGCACACATCCTACCCACTCACCTATTTCACTCTGACAGCTGTCATCTCCATTCAACGTGAGACAACCTAGAGAGCAGGGAATTACATGCTTTATTGCATTATCCAGGCCATTGCTCCCCTCTATTAGTAAGGACATCGACCATAGTTATGTCTGATGCTATATCTATTATGATTTAGACTCTGCCTACCTGAATATAGAAGAATTGGGTCAGACTGAAATTTACTAAGTCCTACAACCAAAATTTTTGCAAACCGTGTATGTTAAAGGTCAGAAAATAGGTCAGTGAAATCCAAGATAATAGGGAGCTGTCTAATCTGGTATTCATACATTATTTGAATAAATAAGCCAGAATGATAAATCCCATAATCATATTTGTTATGGCTATGGTTTTATATATTCAGTATTAATTTGTATGAAAATTTCAGGTTCATATTGAAGCATTAATTTTAATACTTCGATACAAAGTCAAACTTACATACATAATTGAAAGAGTAAATAACTACGGACTCCAATGTTAGTAAAAAACTTTTTACTGTTGTTGTTCAGGTGATACATAAGCCTTTTCCTTCTCCTTTATCTAAATATTAGTGTTGTCTTTAACTCATTTATAGTACACATAGTTTAATCTTTTAAAGAACATGAGTTCTGATATATTTACTTTTATATGTTCATGCACAGTCCTGAAATGAGAAAAGAATCTTTATTATAGATAGCAAGATTTCATTGTGATTAACTCTTGTCATTTGATGTTCGTGAGAAGCAGGGTAAAGGGTGCTGAGTCAGAGATTTTTTACTTTCCATCTTCCTTTTCTGAACAATAAAATAGTTTTGTATCTCAGAAGTTCCCAACAATTAAACAAATCGAAGCATTAAATATGTATTTAAGTGTGATTCTAAACCATCTGACATAGAGAAAAGGGACAATATTTTGTGTTGTTAGGTTAGATTCTGAATCTCTAGCACTTGTATTTATAACTTAAATGACGGGAAATATTAAAAAGGTTAAAGAAAACTAAGAATTGTCTACAACTTTTATTTTGAAGAGTCTTTTATAAGAAATTTAAGAAGAGATTCCATTTCTTATAAATTTAATATACGTTTAATGTATATTAAAACATGTACTATAAAATTTTCATTTTTTAATACTCAGTAGAACCCAACATGGATTCAAAGGACAAATACTAGACTAAGGGAAATATTTGCATTGGTTATAGATGTGATAGACAACAGTATAACCAGTACATTTGCTATCTAGCCGCAGAAAGATCTTTATAAATTAAATCATGTCAGTCTTTTGATGAAAACTCTCCCTGGCTCACCATTTTGCTGAGTAACAGCCAGCATCATTACCACAGCTGAGGAGGTCCAGCATAATCTGATGGGCAGAGACTTCCTGCCTTCATCACCTGCCTCCAAGCCCCTGCTTTTGCCCACTTGGGCCCTGCCATATTGGCTCCTTCCTGTTCTGTGGACATACGGTGTCTGCTGCCATTTCAGAGCCTTGCCCTCCTGCTGATCCTTCCCTTTGGGATGCTCTTCCCAAAGGTGTTCCCTTGGTTCCACCTGAAGATCTTTGCTCAAGATCTTTGCTGTGCTGTTATCCATTCCCTGAACAACCTACAAAACAGAGTCGCCTGCTTCATCTGGGCTCTCCCTTCCCACTGTTTTGTTTTCTCTTTGGTACTTTGACATATTCCTCCTATTCTTGTTTATTTGATGTTAGGTTGTCTCTCTTCACTAAGCATTACATTTCAATGAACTCAGGGATTTTGTTCATGGCTCTATCCCTTGTCTACAGAAGTGCCCTGAATATAGTAGCTTTTATAAGCTGATGAGAAAAATATTAAAATACAATGGAAAAATGCCTATAAAACTCACAGAAAAAATCCAAGTGGTCAATAAATATATGGCAAGTGCTTATACTTGCAGAAGTAAAGAAAATATACAGTAAAGGAATAAAATACCCCACACTTACCCATCAAACTGGCAAGAAGGTTGAAATGCAATGCTCTCCAGTGCTATCAGATATGTGAACCAGGGGGCTCTCTCCTAGATTGCTGGTGCATGCAGGAATTGGGAAAAGAATCTGCCAGTATTTGTTGAAATGAAATATATACATATTTAGGGAGGGTCTGGGATTCATGGGGCCCAAAGCTTACATCACATTACCTTCATTCATTTAACTTTTCATTCATTATTTTTTAAAAAAAGTAATGGAACATTACAAGCTCAAGACTAAGTCTGGGAGCATTTAAGGGACATGTGCAACCAGGGCTTTGAAGCTCAAGTTTGTTAGCATCCTAGCAAATCCTCCCGCATTGCACATACCTTCTGACTACAGCCCCACTTCTAGGAAGGAATAAAGAGTAAGAGGAACAAGGATTAAGGGTTCTAATGCTTAAAAGATGCATGTGTAAGGCTATTTACTGCAGCATTATTTGTAGTGGAATAGAAATTAGTGACGATCTTAATGTCTATCAATAATATGAAGTTCAAATAAATATAGTACATCCATCCCATGTATTTCTGTTAGGCTATTAAAAACAATATCTATGCTATATACAAGGAAAATAGTTACAAAATAATGTACTATATAGCATAATCCAATTTTGATAAAATCAAGAGAAAGGAGAAAAAACAAGAGTAACACCACATCTGTCCTTCTGTGTATATACTTATATAGATGTCTGTGTGTGTGTGTGTGTGTGTGTGTGTGTGTGTATAACACAAAAGTATCATAAGATATGGATTATTAATATTGGGAATTTCAGGTCAGGAGTTGGGGTGGTAAGGATGGAGGAATGGTTAGTAAATTTTTCTTTATACATTCTTGAATAATTTAACTAGTTTCAAAGATTACATTCATACTTTCTTCCATAGTTTTATTGAGATATAATTGAGATATAATATTGTGTAAGTTTAAGGTATAAAACATTTAAGTGAAGCCACTTATATATGGCAAGATTATTACACCATAGCATTAGCTAACAACCTCCATCCTATCACATAATCATCCGTGTGTATGGGTGTGGGTATGTGCGTGTGTGGTGAGAACATTTAAGATCTACTCTCATAGCAGCTTCCAAGTATATAATATAGTACTATTAGTTATGCTTACCATGCTGTACATTAGATACCCAGAACCTGTTAACCTTATAACTGGAAGTTTATACCCTTTTATCAGTATCTCCTCATTTCCCCCATCCCTTAGCCTCTGGTAACCGCCATTCCATTCTCTGTTTCTGTGAGTTCAGTACTTTTCAGATTCTACGTGTAAGTGAGACCATACAGTATTTGTCTTTCTCTGACTTATTTCACTTAGGATAATGCCTTCACATTCCTTCCTGTTGTTGCAAACAGCAGGATTTCCTTCCTCGTCATAGCTGAATAATATCCAGTTGTGTGCGTGTGTGCGTACACATACACATACCACATCTCTGTCCATTCATCCATTGACAGACACCTGGATTGTTTCCATGTTTTGGCTATTGTGAATAGTGCTGCAGTGAACATGGGGATACAGATAGCTCTTTGAGATCCTGTTTTCATTTCCTTTGTATATAAGCCCCAAACTGGACCTGCTGGATCCTATGGTAGTTCTATTTTTAATCTTTTCGAGAAACCTCTGAACTGTTCTCCTCAGTAGCTGCACCAATTTACATTCCCACCAACAGCCCACAAGGATTCTTTTCTCTCCATATCCTTGTTAGCACCAATCTCCTGTCTAACCCATTTATACTTTTCTTCTTTTTTTTTTTTTAATATTTTATTTATTTATTTGACAGGGAGAAAGAGATCACAAGTAGACAGAGAGACAGGCAGAGAGAGGTGGGGAAGCAGCCTCCCTGCTGAGCAGAGAGCCGGATGCGGGGCTAGATCCTGGGACCCTGAGATCATGACCTGGGCTGAAGGCAGAAGCTTAACCTCCTGAGCCACCCAGGGGCCCTCATACTTTCATAATTTAAGAAAAGGAATAAAAATTTTAAAAGAAAAAAGAGAAGAAGGTCCTCTCATTAGATGTAGTGATGTCTTTATGGTGGGAATGGTGATACTGATAAAACATGTTGGACTTGTTGCTCGTGGGCAGAGAGCCAGGGAAATGGCAGCCCTTCTCTCAGGAAACAAACAGAGACAGGAGAAACATTAAGAAATGAAATGTTTGGGGTGTTCATTGAGGAAACAATAAAATGCAAGCCATGCTTTAAAGGAATGGATGATGAAGTACAAGATAATACTACAGCAGAGAATTGGCATAATCATCAATAACAAACAAGCAGTTTGAAAGGCAACTCCTGAGTCAGTGTCCTCAAGAGGGGTGAACTCAGCAAAGGTCAAGAAAGACACTGACCAGAAACACTAATTATGATAAAGAATCAATGTTATTTATGTATTTATTTATTTATTTTTTAGAGAGAGAGTGAGAGAGAACACATGGGGGCGGGGTATAGAGGGAGAGAGAGAATCCCAAGCAGGCTCCATGCATTGCACAGGGCCTGACACAAGGCTAGATCTCCCAACCCCAATATCATGATCTGAGCTGAAATCACGAGCTGGATGCTCCACCAACTGGGCCACCCAGGCACCCCAATATTAATGAAGTTTCATCACATGCCAGTGCTATGGCCTAGCTGATTTAATTTTCAGACTGCCTGTGAAATGGGCACTCTTATTATACCCATTTTACAGAAGGGGTGATTATTTTACATGACTAGAAAGTGGTGGAGCAAAGACTCAAATCCAGGCCTATCTGATCCAAGTCCTTGAGCTTAATTACTATGATAATTGGCCTTCTAGGAGTATAAGAGCTATATGTATTTTTTTTTGATACATGCATTTTTTTAAAGGATCTTATAACTACCAGGCAGGAGGTATTAAACAGTTAATAAAAGGAGGTTGAGCTGGCCTAAAAAAGTACTTTCTATTAAAAACATGCAGTGTCAGAGATATCAAATGTGTAACTTTGTGTAAAATGTGAGTCACATTTGATTCACCATTCGTCCTGCACCAAGGGTCTGATGAATTCTAATAGCAGCACAGAGCATAGATTAAGAAATTGGTTTTATTGGACAAGAGGAAACTTACACAAGCCAAGGGTCAGCAAGAAAAGAGAAGGATCATCCTTATATCTGTCTAACAAGAGCCAGGCCCAGAACACCTGCAGTGTGGGCCCATATACACACAGGATTACACCTCTACAGTTTCCATTCTTATAGGATGAACATACTTATTGGGAGCCACGTATGTTGGGCATATGACATGGGTACAAGGAAGGCTCTGGAACTTCCAACTTCAAATCACATAAGGTTTGGTTGGAGAATCAGACAAGGAAGTAGATGTGGTTTTGATGTAATCGCTATGACAAAGGCATGTTCTGGGACCTCAGGGTGTAGAAGAAAGGCATCTGATCCAATTTTGTACAGTTCAGGAGAAGCTTCTGAAGAGAGGTCTTTTTTTTTTTTTAAAGATTTTATTTATTTATTTGACAGACAGAGATCACAAGTAGGCAGAGAGGCAGGCAGAGAGAGAGGAGAAAGCAGGCTCCCCTCGGAGCAGAGAGCCCGATGCGTCGCTCGATCACAGGACCCTGGGATCATGACCTGAGCCGAAGGCAGAGGCTTAACCCACTGAGCCACCCAGGTGCCCCGAGAGGTCTTTTTCAATATGAATCTTTACCTCATCTGTTTGAAGTTAGGTGAATGGACCAAATGACCTCTTTGGCCCTTTCTTACACAAAGTTCTATGGCATGGAGCACGGGGAACGGAGTACATGAAAAGGAGGACTTCACCTTAACTATTAGGGTTCCCCAGCAAAGAGAAGAGAACAAAAGGACTTTGAAGGGACACAAGAGAGATTGGGCTAGGATGACAACTCTTTAGGGGTTTGTTGGAAGCTTCCCAGATTAAAAAATTCTAGACTAAGGAGGGGCAATAAAAATGCTATCCACTCCAGTAACTAACTACTAGTTTGCGTGTGTGTGTGTGTGTGTGTGTGTGTGTGTTTAATATTTTATTTATTTGACAGACAGATCACAAGTAGGCAGAGAGGCAGGCAGGCAGAGAGGGGGAAGCAGGCTCCCCGCTGAGCAGAGTGCCCCATACGGGGCTTGATTCCAGGACCCTGAGATCACGACCCGAGCTGAAGGCAGAGGCTCAACCCATTGAGCCACCCAGGTGCCCCCTAACTGCTAGCTTTGATGGGATCTCCAACTTTGTCAGAGCTTCTAGAATGGAAGAGTTAACTACATGCTGGTGTGAAGTGACTCAGTCTGGAGAAGGGTATGGAAAATGAAGTCTTCCTCCGATCCTCACTGGACTCTGGAATTTCTATTCCACCTGCCACTTGTTTCTTTCTAGCGAATCGGAAAACACACAGCCTTCTGGACCATCAGACTGAGTTAGTGGTCATTTCAAAGCCATCGGCCAAGAAAATGAAATTGTTTATACATCCTTTCTGTGGTGTTGACTTCAAATTTGTTGATTAAAAAGGAAGGAAAAAAAATAATGACCTAAGTGAACGCAGGAGGAGGATGGAGGGATAGAACAGATGATATTTATGACTGACTGAGAATTTCAATCCCAGCAGCTAAAATGATGAACTTGGGATCACTGGAAATGGGAATAGTTGACTTAACAGATGGTAGGCAGCTCTCGTCAGGGAAGTCTGTTCTGAGCATGAGCCTAATTGAGTAGTTCATATCTGTATAAATTAACATTTTTTAAAGCTATGTTATTCTCAGGAGAATTTTCAGGGTAAACATTTAGAGTTTTCCAGATCTTTTCATTGGAAAATGTATCACTGGACAAAGGTTAATTTTGCCAGTTCAGAAACTGTACATTAGAAATTCAAATGGACCATGATCTGTCCTTAAAATGATGCAAAAACTGGAGAACTGAAATGCACTTTTTTTCTGGCTTTCATGATGTTCTTCTGTAAGTTCTGTTGTCTGAACAGCTCCTTGGGGCAAACATCTGCCTACTTGAAATCTTATTAGGAAAATAACTTCATTTAAATCTTTCCTCATAGACCCTCTCATGCAAATTTCAGTGTACAGTCAGGCAGGCTAGGGAAAATTGAAACAATTAAGTATGTCTAAATTAAACTATTTTTTATTTTTAGGTATATTCTATAGTATTTTTTACATACACCTACACGTCTAACACTGAATATCTGTCTTTTTTTTTTTTTTTTCTTTAGATTCCTTATAATTGGTCCAACAACACCCAGAGCTCATACAATGCTGTTTTGGAGCTCATGGTTCTGGGGACCATAAAACTAGACATTGCTAATAAATTGACATGTTTAAGTCCAAGTGTAGGGATCACTCAGGAGAACAAGAACACTGTTTTATTTCTAAGAGAAGAAAACCATGTAAGGCAGGAGAAAAACAACAACAAAATCTCCTAATGCCAGTTCATAAACATGAAAAGGAAGAGAATTTCATAGTGGACTTTTGATACTTGTAGTTTTCCCATGAATTCTTAGGGTCAAAAAAGAACTTACTGGTAATGTTTGTCATCTGCGCATCAAACAAAAGTCAAATGATCTCTTTTCCCATTTTAAAGTTGCAACAGAAAATATTCGTGCATGGTTAAAAACATTCAAAAAGAATAGAAGGATGTAAAATAAACACTTCTCCCCCAGTACTTTCAGTCTTCTACCTGATCCAAGTTTCAGTTCTCTGAAGACACAGGTTTTTTTTGTTGTTGTTTGTTTGTTTTGTTTTTGCTTTTTGTAAAGATTTTATTTATTCATTTGACAGAGAGATAGAGATCACAAGTAGGCAGAGCGGCAGGCGGAGGGAGAGGGAGAAACAGACTCCATGCTGAGCCTAATGTGGGGCTTGATCCCAGGATCCTGGGATCATGATCTGAATTGAAGGCAGACGCTTAATTGAGCCACCTAGGTGCCCCTGAAGACACAGTTTTTAATCTTGTTTTTTGGTTCTTCCAGTGGCTACCTCTGCACATCTAAATCATGTGATTGTAGCAATACTTCTTTGGGTGCTGAAAAAAATAGTAAATGTACCCAGTAACATCCCCTTGTGAAAGATGAGAAATCCAGCCTACCTAAGCATCTCTCCACTTCTCCCTTTTTGTTATGTTATAAAATTTGGATCTTGTTTTGCTTATGTCTGTAGCTCTAAATACTGTGCTCACACCTTTTGTCATCCATCGACTTCAGACAGTACCTCCAGACACTCATTAGGAGAGAAAATACAGCTTCGTTCACTTATATTCCATTCCACTCAAGTGAGGAGGGCCTTTACAACCCAAAGGCTAGGAGCCTCAGTCCTCGTTTGGTGGGTTATCACCTATTTAGAGAGGAGTTTCCCAGATTTCGCTTGGAGGTAAATACCCCATGGTGAGTGCTTGAGAAGTGGTGGGGGTACATATTGACAAGGTTGACTCATAGACAGACCTTCAGTAACCACCAGAATTTTTATTTACTTTCCATCCCCTTCTTCCTCACTCATTCTGGAGCTCGAGCTTCTCCTGAGTTTACCACAAAGAGTGTTTACAACTTTTGATACTGAGTGAGGACTTTCTACATTCTCTTTGTCTACAAATAGGATCTTGTTAAATTTCCATCTTGTGAAAATTTATCAAAATCTCTGGCCGGTTGATAGATTTGTGCTTCTTTGGGTGTGAAGGGAGTGAAATACAAGTACTTGGGTCACCATCTGGAAAGTCTTGATCTTTCCATTTCAATCCTTACTCACCCATCAAAACTTTCACCTTTCTTTTGCTTGTGTAGAAATTGGAATGAATACAGTTCTGATCATTCAGTCCCGTTTCAAAGGCATGGAATGTCTTCCCAAGAAGGTCTTCACCTTTTCCTTGTTCTTCAGTACCAAACAGATGAACTATAGCGTTGCTTCCCACTATTTCTTCATGTACCCTTTGTTCCCATCAAATTGAATTGCTCACAATTTCCTGAAACTAACTTTAATTTCCTACTTTTATGCTTTTGTTCTGCTGTTGTCCTGTCACTCCCTGGAATGTTTCGTCACCTCCATATCTGCCCCTCTAGACACTAGCTCACTTGCAGAAGTGCAAGTCAAGGACCAGCTACTTTGATGAGTTTTCTCTGACCCCAGCCAGTTGCCCTCTCTTACTCCTCTGTGATCTCACAGAATATTGTAGAAGTTAGCACCTCTCTGTGGGATTTATCACGTTCACTTTCAGTTGTGGTTACTCATGCGGTATCTCATCATCCTTCACCCATAGCTTCATGGAGGACAAGGTGTATGTCTTAATCACATTTGGATTTTCTACAACTGCTACCACAGTGAGAGCCTGACAAGGGTTTGCAGGTTGCTCACTGGAGACAAATGCCATACACTCTTCTCCTATACATTTACCACAGATCTTTCTTGGGATGCTTTCTGCTTTCTCAATAATTTGTCTTAATAATTCTTAATATGAATTCATCACGACATGCAAGATTGTCCAGGTTAGATGTTGTATTCAAAGGATGGATGGTGCATTCAGCGTGGGGTGAGCAGTGGGTAATGGGAAGTGACCGAGAAATAAAAACAGCTTGGGAAGAAATTCTATTTATTTATTTTTTTTTCAGTGTTCCAGAATTCATTGTTTATGCACCAGAGAAATTCTATTGTTATACCATGATGGCATCCTCAACATTTGGAACCGCTTATTGGTATCACCAGAAGGCTGGAACAGAATCTTTAGAGGTAGATGGGATCGTGACTAAAAACTTGGTGACTTTCCCATGACCCCAGTGCTGGAAACCCCATGTGTTACTCACTTCTGCTTGGTTGTGCCGCAGTAATAAATAACTCTTAGTGACTACAACACATGTTTAGTTTTAACTCATGTTACATGGCAGGTGTAGGTCAACCATATCTCTGCTCTATGTGTCTTCCTTGTGGGACCTTTGAAAGATTCAGCCTGTCTGGGAAACTCTGACCTTGGACAGTAGAAAAAGAGTCATGAAACTGTTATGTAATGACTATATAAGCTTCCATCCTAAAGGGGCACAAATCACTTTCTCTTACATTTCATGGGCTAAAAGAATTCACATAGCCAAGCCTTGTGTCAAACGGGGCAAAGAAATACAATCTTCCCAAAGGGAGGGAAGAGAATAATTAAGAAAACTCATATAAACTACCTTGCCTCAGAAAATAAGTATTAGTGACAATAATAATAACACCAGTAATAATAAATTCTAAGTGAATAATAAAACCTACATGTGGGCATCTCCATGAACGAGAAGATAAATCACATCATACTTTACCCTTGAATAGTTCTAACAGGTAAGTGATAGAAGACATACTTAGAAAGGTTAATTTGTTAGTCTAAGGCCACCTAGTTAGTTAAAGAACCAATATTCTAAACCAAGTCTCCTGGCACCCAGTGAGAAGTAAATAAATTCCATTGTTGTGCTGATGTAAAGTTATGGAGCGTTGCCCAATTATGCCAGCAATGTGTAAAAATGTGCCCCAATGTGTTTTGGTTCGAACCTTTCATCTGAAGCTGCCTTTGCAGCCTCCAGCCTTAGAGCTTCTGATCTCCTTTCTTCCCTTGCATGAAACCTAGGGTTTGTCATCATTTTTATTCGATATTGTCTTTTGAAGAGGTGTGGGTGTTTTCTGGCTCTACTATCTTCTATTGCCCTGAGTAATCCTCCAGAAGCTAACCAGAAATCTTGAAATCCACCCCGCCCCCAACACATGCTTATGGCCCCAGCAAAATCTGAACCCAATCAACCCTTAGGTGGCTCATTTTAAAAGAGTTTTGGCAGAGTCAAACTACTGTCAGTGACCCTCTATAAATATTTATAAGCAGGGATCTTTCTGATAATTTATTATGAAAAGAAATTGTTCCCCCATAGTTTCAAGTTGTCATCTGTTAGGCAGGCCTGGTGTTTCATTTTAATGTAAAAAAGATCACTTAGTGATATACTCTGATAATTCCTGAAATCTGTCACCTATCATAGGAGAATAATATTGGCGGTCCTCCAAAACTTACCCGCGGCAAAGCAAGATCAGGGAAGAAGGTAAATATTCTAATAAAAAGAGGATGGTTTCTACGGCGAACAACACTGAATCATACATTGCAAAATGCTAATATCGTTAGCAGCCTGTTTATCAACTTATCTGTATCATGGTTATGTGGAAGGGTATTGACAATGCAAGCCCTTGCTTTTCTTCATGATTTAAATTGCCTGTGTAATTCATGAGTAAAAAGCAAAGCAGGAACCCGAGCGGAGGCCTGTGTTGGTTGTGCGGGTCATTGGTAATGAGTTTAAATGCATTCTTTTCTTCCAGCCGCTGGCCTGCCTGTGTGTCGGGCACACAGAGTCGATTTGCTTAGAGTTCACTTTAACTCTGATTTGACATCAAAAGTGGAACATCACTTTGTAATCATTAAGTGTTTTGCTTAGCTATTAAATATTAAAGTTCCTCTGATTGCTAAACCCATAATTAAGAGAGGAAGGAAACCCGTAATGTTACAGATGTTTTCCCATTTGGTGATCATGTGGTGAAAGTAATCACGAATATAGATACAGTAGTTGTTTGGTATGAACAGGAACTGCCGAGGAGACCCAGAGATGGTAAAGGAAAGCAATTGAGATGAGTGATTGTTAGCAGAGGAGGGGAGAAGGCCCACGTGCGCGCACAAGTGCGGATACTCGAGGAGAAGTAAGGCAGGGCTCTCCCCTTAGATGTTGGTAACCCGCCACAGTGGGCTGGATGCAGAAGCAGGTCAAGATTCAGCTCTTTTCACTGTTTAGAGCTTTACTCCTCTCACCTGCAAAATGAGGATAATAGTGCCTGTCTTATAAAACTAACAAGAGAATTCAAGGAGGTGATGGGTTTTAGCATTTGAGGATTGTAGCTACTATTATCCCCTTGTCTATAAACTCCACGAGAATGGGGACTTTGTTCCATGCATTGCCATGCTTTTGCCTAAAAGATATAATTTATTAAAAATATTTGCATATAATATATGTAAGTAAATACATATTTATATATAAACATATATAATGAATATAAAGATATATCTGGCTTAAAAAGGACTCTCAATAAACATGCACTGAAATAATTATTAAAAAAAAGTAAGAAATGAGTAGAAATGAGGAACTTGACAGAAAACAGTATATTGAAAAGATCGGTTTATGAGAAATAATATTAAGAAAATTCTGGTTAGATAACAGGAAACATGTATGTGAAAAGGTAAATTCCAGGTCAGGGCAGACACGTGTCAAATGATTGTATAGAAAAAGCAGAAATAACAGTCTTGAAGCATTATCTCAGGAAATCATTTTGAAATTACACCCTATTAGTCCGTGGAATAATGTTCCACAATGAAGATTAACATTGTAGGGATATGTAACCCCAACACTACAATGGGCTCAACAAAGTGACTCCGCTGATTGTTTTCTGCCTCTGACTCCAGTTCTCTGATAATCTGTAGGCAGAAAAAGGATAGACTTTTCTCCCAAGAGCCCCAGAGATACAGAATCTCAAACAAGGGTTTTTGCTCCTGTACCCACATATGCTTGTTTGAAAGCATGATGTAGTCATCAAATCCCGTGATGGCCTGTCTATGTGCTCATAGTTGGCTCCTTTTAGAATAATCCCCAGCATTTTGCTACTGGCTCTGCATTCTGATCATTTAAGGCACCCTGAACCATCACTCATTACGGTTTGACTGTTCTAGTCTTTCAAGACAGCATGTTAAGTTTTAGAGGAACAGACAGCATTTACCTCAAAGGCAACCTAAAGTCAAATTATGGCATTTTAAGACATTGTAAACCAAACATGAAATATTAAAGGCATTACTGTATTCAGGTCAGTGCTGTAGCTTTGAATAGGGTTCTAGGATGTGAGTTTTCACAAGACCAAGATTTCCGTGAATGGATTAATGGGTAATTAGGATGAGTCCAAGTGATAGGATATTCGGGATATCTGCAGACTGCTTTTTGCTGGGGTACATGTAGTATTACTTGTCCACATTAAATATTAGGTTATATAGTGCTTAAGGCAAAGCAAAGTGAAATTACTTGCCTTTTCTTGAAAAATGAGTCACTAAAGACTCTGGAAATTGGAGTCTAGATGGAGTGAGTGAATAAGCTGGGCAATGGAAGGGACAATCATTGCAAATGATCCTGACAGCTTTGCCTACATCAGTCTGCACTGCTCTTCAAGGCCCTCAAAATGACCAGATCAGAGGGGCAGATCCCCTTGTGTCTCCAGGTGGGTCCTTGGGTCCGTGTTCCTGCAGTAAAACTACTGAACGAGGAAATGGAGCATAAACAGCACAGCAGCACGTTGACAGACCACCACCTTGTACGGTGGTGTTCCAAGGAGCGGGACTGAAGGCAGATGTCAGTTGGTCCCAGAATTTCTGTTCGGTGACTTTTTCTGTGAATTGATCTGCTCACAGATCAACGGGCAATTATTCATCTCATGGTTAAGCCAAACTCACTGGGCACCCATGTTTCTCTCCTAGTGTAAAAGCGAGCTCTTTTCCTAAGCAAGTCAGGCCTCATCTCAAAGGAAGGACAAAGTCTTTACTTAGAAATATAATATTCCCCTACAGGAGCTGAGAGAAATGTGGTTCCCAAGTTTCTACCAATTAGAAGGCATCTTCCTTCGAATCAGAAGGCAAAGGCTGTGTCTGGTTTTGCTCATTGGGCCCCTCTGCCTAGTCCAAAGCCCTACACCTAACAGTAATGTTGACTTAATCACCTTGAAATTCTTGAGATGAGTATCTTCAACAGGTATTCTTGGAAGAAGGTGATTTCTTAAACAAAGTTAAGTTTTGCTTAAAGTTATTTCCTTAGGCCATTTTTAGGAGTGAATGCCACATTCAGGGCTTCTCCTGGCTTGACTTTTTAAAGTTTATTATCTTTCAGGGTGTTTCCTCATCAATAAAAAGAAGATATGAACGTTACTCTCTCCAAGCTTTTGATTGTGTTTCAAAGACACAAGAACGCTAAAATCCACAGCAGGGAAAAAGGGCAGGCAGGGGGCCATGAGGCTGGTTTCTCCCTTTGCCAGTCAAGTCCAGCTGCTCCCAGGCCAGGGCTGCTAGGAGAACCCGTGGGAGGGGAGGCACCCTTTCCTCCTGAGCATCTTGCTGATATGCTGGCTGCTGTTAGGGACCAGGCCCTGTTGAGGTCTCCCAACCCGTACCTCACCCCTCTCATCTCACTGAGACACCTTTCCTCAAATCTTGAAGAAATACTGAAGCAGGACAGAGAAGACGAGAAGACAAGAGTGCTCAGTACACATTTAATAACAGTACTTTTAATACTAAATATATCCTCCACACAACAAGAATGAGAGCCTGGAGGTTTAGGGGGTAGTGTGGGTAGGGGTGGGAGGTAACTTCCATCCTACAGAAAAGGCAGACTTGGATCATTCCAAGGAAATCTGGTTGCTAACTCAAAACCAAAGGCTCTTAGTACCTGAGGACCTACTTTTCCTGCTGTCTTCTGGGCCTGTATTGTCCTTAGCAACTCAGGCCCTCCCTCTAGGCTCTTCACAGCTGTTCCTCCGGTACTCAGAGTACTTCCCCACCCACCCCAAGCTACTAATCCTGGGGCCAGCTCTTGGCCACCCTCTGGCTTCTTTGATTCTGTTTTGTTCCTCACCTTTCAACGGGGCCTGTAATCCTCTCACATGCTGATATACAGCATTCTAACCAGGCTCCCAGGAGAGTGTAAGCCTTCGTCATCCTCCCACGTTTCCTGCCAGCTACTCTGCTCTACCGCGTCATGTGGTGGGGGTCGGAAACTTCCTGGGTTTTGATTTATGTGTTTTTAGTCCAAGGACTGCCAGGTCAGACAGCTGATGAGCTGGAGGCATGGTTCTTGGTTCTGTTTCTTTTCTTTTCTATTACCGGGCTGAAGGAGAAAAGGCTGTGTCAATGAATCTGCTTCCTCCCACCCTCGGATGTGTTTACTGGCTTTTAGAGGAATAAGTAGAAGTTTTAGCAAATTAAATTTTAATAAAACTCACTTATTGAACATCTTTTATCTTTATAGCTGTGCTCTAGGTCCTAGAGGTGGGGAAGGATGGGTGGAGGCCGGCAGGGACTGGGAGGTTCCTATCCTCGCCCTCACTGGCTCCTGAACTCACAGCTCACTGTGCTGATTTAGAGAAGGACTGACTTGGGGTGCCTGGGTGGCTCAGTGAGTTAGGCATCTGACTCTTCCTCTCAGCTCAGGTCATGATCTCAGGGTTGTGAGACTGAGCCTTGTGTCAGGCTCTGTGCTGAGCATGGAGCCTGCTTGAGATTCTCTCTCTTCCTCTCCCTCTGCTCCTCCCGTCTCTCCTCCCTGGTGCTCTCTCTCTCTCTCTCTCTATCGAGAGAGATGGACTATTAGTCGTTGAATTTAATGCAAAAGGTCAAGCATTTTTTTATGACTTAATTATTTGGTAAATAAAAATGTTCATATTTTTGTCTAAAACAGAAATTACCCTCAGATGTCCAGATTTTTCTTTTGTGTACTTAATAATTAATCCCCAACTTACGAAGCACTCATCTGTCCAAATGACAACCATCCTCTAGGCCTGCTGTTTGTCTTCTCTTCCTTTCATTGGAGTCCCTGGCACTACCATGGGAAGCAAGTAAACCATATAAAAACTTGTGTTGTTTTTTTTTTTTAAAGTGTATGTGTGTGTGCTTTAAAGATTTTATTTATTTATTATATTTATTTGACAGAGAGCGAGTGAAAGAGGGAACACAAGCAGGGGGAGTGGGAGAAGAAGAAGCAGGCTTCTCACTGAGCAGGGAGCCCGATGTAGGGCTTGATCCCAGGACTCCAGGATCATGACCTGAGCCAAAGGCAGATGCCTAATGACTGAGCCACCCAGGTGCCCCAAAACTCGTTTGTTTTTTAAAAACATCCATAATTTCAGAAATAAAGAAGCAATAAATGGCAAATAAACATCGCATGTCATTAGGCGAATACAAATTAAAACAGTAATAAGATAGCACTACGTACATATTAGAATGACCAGAATCTAGGATACTGACAAGACCAAATGCTGGGGAGGATGTGAAGAAATAAGAGCCCTCATCCACTGCTGGTGGGAATGCAAAATAGTAAAACTAATACCACCACTTTGGGAGACAGCTTGACGGTTCCTTACAAAACTATACATACTCTCACCATACCATCCAGCAAGAGCCACCATGCTTTTTCGTATTTACCCCAAAGGTTGAAAACTTACATCCACACAAAACCCTGCACACAAATGCATACAGCAACTTTATTCATAATTGCCCAAACTTGGAAGGAAGCAAGATGTCCTCCAGTACGTGAATGGATAAGGAAACTGCAGTACATCCTGAAAATGAAATATTATTCAGTGGTAAAGGCTATCAAACCACGAAAAGACATGGAGGAAACTAAGTGTAAATTACTAAGTAAAAGAAGCCAGTCTGAAAGGACACCATACTGTGATTCTGACCACATGGCATTCTGGAAAAGGCAGAACTACAGAGACACTAAAAGAATCAGTGGCTGCCGAGGGTGAGGTAGAGGGGAGATAAATAGGCAGGGCACAGAGGATGTTTGGGGCAGTGAAAATACTCCGTGTGATACTGTAATTGGTAGGGACACATCATCATACCTTTGTCTATACCCATAGAATGTCGCACCAGGAGTGAGCTCTAATGTGAGCTGCGGCCTCTGAGTGATTCTAATTGTCAGTGTAGGTTCATCCTTCACAAAAATGTACAGTTCTGGGGAGTGAGGCTGATAATGGGAGAAGCAATGCTTGTGTAGGGGCAGGAAGTATATGGGCAATCTCTGTACTTCCTCTCAACTTTATTGTAAAACTTAAATGGTTTTTTTAAAAAAAGGTGCCGCAGTTGTGTCAGGCCCTGGGCCATCACCGTAGGTTATTTGATACATGCACAAATTCTCTTATATCACAACCATGTTTATGAGTCGAGCTATTCAAGCAGGTGTACACTTACAGGAGGGTTTCTGATGATTGGCCAGTCATTGGCCAGTCCCACAATCCTGTCAACTAGTCGGGCATATGGTGTTCATCCGAAGCATCTGAGAAGAGGGGAGCAGGTGCCCAGCCTGTGGATCATAGGCAGACCCCAGGGGAGCCGGCTCTGATGGAAAGGTGGGTGGCATGCCTTGGAGAGATATGTGGCCTCCCTGCTGATGAGTTACTGTAGGAGGAATGCTGAGAGGTAGGAAAGGGGTTGAAGAAAATGAAGTGAGATGAGGCCAAAGTCAAATAACTTATTTCAAAAGTCATTGCAGGATGGCCCTAAGCCAGGGAAACCAGAAGTTCATTTTCTTATTTTGTTCTTTTTCCTTTCACCCAAATAGCCCCAGAAGTAGTATTCAACTGCATTATGGGTTTAATAGGCATTGAGGAATAGGTTTGGCAATTTAATTACCGCATAAGATATTATTCTCATGGGAAATATGTTCCAACTTCCAAATGACTAACTTAAGAGATGACACTCTTCAAAGTATTAGGTCCCTTGCCCCTGAACTAACTTTTAGCAGAACACATAACTAAATATAAACTTCCAGGTTGTGAAAGTCCATGATTGTGATTATTTCTGGGCTCTTGACTTCATTAAGTAAATTGTTGATCTTTGCTCATTTTGTTGCTAAGCTCACTATAAGCTGTTTATATTGACATTTCTATGTTGATTTTTAAGAAAAACTGTTTATTTTCCCCAAATCATGAAGTATCCATATTTTGAAAAACAAATCTGAATGATATAATTACAGAGAATCAACAAACAATGTGGATTAACTTTTCACTAGAGGCAGAAATAGACTTAAGCTAAAATCTTAATTGCCAACGAGGTCTGAGCTGAGGTGCCCACCATGATTCCGTGACCCATAGATCTTGTCGACCTTCTCTACCCACACTACAAAAATCATTGCTACCCTTTCATTCTTAGGTTAGGGGTGTTTATTGCCAGAGAATTCTTAGGTGGTATGGAGAGAGCAGAATTTACTCTTCAATGTAACGTGGCCAGCAGTGCCTTTCCTCCTAACTTGGGCGGAAATCAGATGATGTATATGAATAAACATTGTATATTTTAAAGTGTTTTTAAAGCTCACACATCTTTGGAGAACAAATAATTAAACAGCAAGATCAAGCCACTCTATGTACAGAAAATTTCTTTTTTATGGCATTGGAAATAACAGTGATAATAACTTCCAAGACAGTAGAAGAGTTTTGGCTATGGTTTTGTGTTTGCTTCTGTTTGTTGTACTTTTTTTTGAGGCTCTCCACTTTCTGTCCTTTAAAAGCTAAGGGTATGTGTATGTATGTTTGTGTATGTATATATATGTATGTATATAGATGCATAGGTATACGTGTGTGTGCATACCCATGGTCTGAATTGTCTAGAAAACAAACCCTAAAACAAGACTTACCTAATGACACTTGACTGAATCCTAGGAAAACAGGAGTGAGAAAGAAGTGGAGTAAGACGGAAGGAAGGAGGGTGAGCAAGTCGAAGGGAGTGTGTTCCTGAGATGCCTGCCTTCTATGAGGCACTGATGGCTTAGTGCCATGGGAAGCTCTAGAAAGAACACATGATGCCGCTTCCTCTCTCACCAATCTCTCCAGGGGGAGAAAAGGAGAATTATTTCACTGACTTCCAAGTTGTGTTGATTGGAACTTACTTCTGTGATATATTAATACCCTAATACCCTTTACGTTTTGAATCCACATCTGCATACACTTTGCAGCCACAGGGAAGTGTCCAGGTGCTTGGTGGCCTGGATGTAGGATTAGGGACCTACACAACACTAGGGATGCAACTCTGCCCTGGGTCTGTAGAAGTAAGAGCAGCAACAACCAAGCTCTGTGACTCTAAGCAACACCAAGGCAAGTGTGTGGGTCCAAGGGGAAGCCCAAACCATACACAGTAACATGCAGCCTAGAAGTCACTTTAGATCATTTCTGCTGCCACTTTTGCTGAGTGCAGTTTTGAGAAGGGAGGACATTTCTGGTTCTCACACTGCAGAGAGTTGTATAGAAGCCAGGAGTAATGGAAATAATTAGAGGTATAGAGTTGATCCAAACTTGACCCATAATGACCACTTTGAGTAACTGCCATAGAGAGAGTAAGATTTTTCTGCAAAGCCCTATTTCAGACATGATACAAGGGAGCAACTTGATAAAGATCAGTGTGACATGGACAAGAATGCGGGAAAGACGAACCAGTGATGCAGAAAGAAAGATCCCAAAGAGCAAGATAAGATTATTCTGGTGCTGAACAAGCTTCATCAGGCCTTACAGCCACAATTCATGGAGATGTCGGATGGGTATTTTTTGGTATCTGTACATAATGCATGTATTTATTCATGCAACAGATACTTATTGAGAACTGACTGAAAGCTAGGTTCTATTCCAGGCCTGGCCATACTACGGTTTCTGCCCTGTTGGCACTTAGATTCCAGTGGAGGAAGACAGGCAGTAGCATGTCCAAGGGTGGTAAGTGCCACAAAGAATAATAAAGCAGGACAGGGGAGAGAGGGTGTGTGTGGCTGAAGGGCAGGAGGGCTATTTGAGATAGGACAGTCAAGGAAAACCTTCATGGTAGGCGACAGCTGAGCAGAGACCTAATGAAGAGAAAGGAGTGAGCTGGGTCTCTGGGGGAAGAGCTGGAAGCAAAAGCCCAAGAAGAGGCCAGCAGGTGTTACTGAGGAGCTATGCCTCCATATAACGAACACCTGCACAGGCACAAGTTTTCCCCAAGTAAACAACTGGTAAACTGCATACGGTTTGTTTAATCTTTTCTCCAGATATCCTCAATGTTACTGATATCATAAATGTCAGAACCGGAAAAAGACCTTTGTGCTGTTATTCAAAAGAGATACCTGCAAATGGGGAAACCCATTGACAATTGCAGTCATGATCCTGGCATCCGGGGCCCAGTCACGCTAATTAGGTAAGTAGGATCATCTGGGAAGGTTGAAAGAACTTTCTCATGGAAGGAGGTGACCCACTGCTCAGCATACATGGCAGATGTGTCCTGGAGGGACTGGACACCAGACCAGGAGTTTAAAAGTGGAATCAGGATGAAGGAAAGCTCTACCTGTGGTTGACAGCTCTAGGCCTAAGAGCTGGTTTTGAGGTTGCTTTGTTTGGCCCAAAGATAATAGCAGTTAATAGACTGTTGAATGTCTTTTAAAAATTGAATTAGAATGCCTCTAGGTCAAGTGTGTATTGTTTTTGCAGTTAACTGTTGTGGGGTTGCCTACTCAGGGTAGACCAGCATGACGTTTCATATCATACCAAACCTACAGCTCTCAATGTAGAAATGAATGCTAAACGTGTGGAAATAAGTCATAAGGCAGAAATCCAGAGAATCCACACAAATGGGGATACACACATGCATAGGACCAGAATGGGGTATTGGCAGTGTTGGAAGAACCACATCTGTATTTGCTTGGAGGTCTAGGCTATTTTTCAAGGTTTATAACTGGGCTATAAAAATGTATTTGTGACATTTTAAGTCCCAGCCTGAGAACAAATTTTGATTTTTAAGTTCAAATTTATCATTCCCAAACTCGTTCTGCACCTTTTTAGGGCTTGATGAATTGTTTCAAAGATGTTTATTGCTTTTAAGTCTCTATTTTATGGCCAAGCTTGTAATATGTAAACTGCTCTGAATTTTGTTAAGATAGTGAGTGATTAGACAGGGCCATGACTTTAAAACAGAAAGCAACAAAGAGATTTAACTGGATTAGGAGAGAAGGATAGTACATTTTATGTAGTTACTCTGTTTCTAAGAATTAAAATATGCCTCCTCTGGATATGTATTTGCATCATGTAACATAATAAGAGAGCTCCCAAAATATCACTGTGTTCTTTGCAAGAAAGGGCAACAATTTGTTCTGTATCAATAGCAACATTGTCTATTTCAAACAGCTTTCAGCTGGGATCTCTAAGTTCTGCACAAATATTATTCAAACCACCTAATACCGGATGGATGTTGCCATGGTTGATCGTTGATTAGAGCAGTAGGTTGAAAGCTAGTTACTCTTGAATTTGGCTCAATTTCTTTTGACCCAAAGTCAAGTGGCTTAGAATATTTGGGTGCTTCTAGGGCCAAGAGCCTCTTTAAACAGCCAAACTCATTGTCAAGTACCTGAAGACCTTAAAAAAATCAGCCTTGCCTGAGACTTGATACATCCTATACAACTATACAATTTGATAAATCCTAGGATTTTAGGATTCTGATTCCAAGCTGCAAAAATCAACTGAGAGAAAGAAATATGGGCAACTTCTATAGAACCAGAGACCTCACAGAACACAAATGCAGAATAGGACTGTAGCCAGGCTTTAGGAAGGAATGGGGGAAATGGCAGACCACTGGGAAACTAGACCACTGGGAAACTCAGATTCTGGTCTCTGTTTCTCTTCATGCCTGTCCCTAAATCCTTGTCTTTCTCTTAAGACCCATGTCTCTGCTCCTTTATCTACATGGTATAATGGGGCTGTCCTCAACTGCCATGTTTATGTTTTAATTTTTGCTTCCCAAAAGGTGATGACATCTTTTGCTCTGTATTAGTTATCTATTGCTGAGTAACAAATTACCTTAAAGCTTTAGTGACTTTTGAGATCTTATTTACTTAATCAATTTATGTGTTACATTTATTACCCTATAGTTTTCATGGGGCCAGGACACAAAGTGTGGCTTAACTGGGTGCCCCCTCTTCAAAATCTCACAGGAGGCTGTAATTGGAATGCTAATTAGGGCTGCAGTCTCATTCAAAAGTTTCCCCTAGGGAGGCTCTGCTCCTAAATTTGCTCACATGTCTATTGACAAGATTCTGTTCCTTGGAGGATGTTGGGCAGCCTAGCTACTGACTTCTTATAATTCCTTGCAACATGGGCCTCTCCTTAGAGCAATTCACAATATGGCCACTGGTTTCTATCAGAATGAGCAAGAAAGGGAGAGCAAGATAGTAGCTGCTGTCTTTTTATTACCTAATCCTAGAAGTGACATGCCATCACTTTTTTCCTATTCTATTTGTTAGAAGTGAGACAGTAGGATCAGTCCACACTCAAGGAGAGAGGACATAAATTCTAGTACACAGAGAACACTGGGGCCCTTTACAGAGGGGGCCTATCACATCCTCTCTGTCTTTGTCTACTGATTCCAAATTCATTGGCAAAGACCTCTCACTGACACAACTTAGGTCAGATGACTGTTGTTGTTCCAGTTAGCTGTACAGGTAGTGTAGACTTGTGGTCTACATGGCATGTGTGATGGTATTAGTAGTGGTGCAAGACAGATTGGGAACCATCATGGGCAAGGAGGGCAGTTAAAGGGCTTGAACCTGAGTAAAATACTCCAAAATATCACAACAAACTTACTTAACCTTTCTTTCTTAACAGAAATAAAAACTTTCCTAGCAGATGATTCATCTCCCAAAAGGCTAGTTCCATGCATACAGATTTTCTGAATAATTCAGATTCCTGAAGCCCTTAATCCTAAATTATATATGTAACTGAGGCTAATGTGCATTTTAAATAATTCACAATATGTGCCATGATCCTTTTTTCATTTGTTTTATTAATAAAATTGCAATAAAAATATATGTATAACATACAATTTACCACTTTAACCATTCTTAGCTGTGTAGTTCAATGGCATCAGGTACATTCACTATGTTGTACCACCATTACCACCATCCATCTCCAGAGCTTTTTTCATCTTCTCAAACTGGAATTTTATACCCATTAAACATATTAACTTCACATTTCCCTTGCCCCTTAGCCTGTGGCAACCACCATTCTACTTTATGTCTCTATGAATTTGACCTTGGAAATTCAAATGAGTAGAATCATACGGTATTTGTCCTTTTGTGACTGGCTTATTTTTACTTAGCATAATGCCATCAAGGTCAACCATTTGGTGGCATGTGTCAGAATTTTCTTCCTCTTTATGGCTTAATAATCTTCCACTGTATCTCTATACCACATTGTCTTTATCCATTTTTCCATTGATGGATGGACACTTGGGTTTTTCTACCTCTTGGCTATTGTGAATTATACTACAAAGAGCACTGGTGGGCAAATTTCTGCTCAAGTCCCTGGTTGCAGTTCCTGGGGGTATATGTTCAGATGTGAAATCCCGAATCACAGTGATTATATTTTTGATTTTTGAGGAATTGTCTTCCTGTTTTCCATAGAAGCTGCGGCATTTTACACTCTCACCAGCAGAGCACAAAGATTCTAATTTCTCTATATCCTTACCAATACTTATTTTCTGGTTTTTGTTTTTGTTTTGATGATAGCCCTTCTAGGGGATGAAAAATGGTATTTCATTGAGGTTTTGATATGCATTTCTCTAGTGATTAATGATGTTGAGCATTTTTTCATGTATTCATTGGCCATTTGTGCCTCTTTGGAGAAATGTCTAGTTAAGTCCTTTGTTCATTTTAATTTGTCTGTTTTGTTGTTGTTGTCATTGAGTTGTAAGAGTTCTTTATATATTCTGGATACTAACCCTTTATTAGATGTATGACAGATGTATGACTTGCAGACATTTTCTCCCATTCTGTGGGTTGCCTTTTCACTCTGTTGATAGTCTCCATTTTAAATTGTGATATAGTCCAATTTATCTATTTTTTCTTTTGTTACCTATGCTTTTGATGTCACATAGAAGAAATCATTACCAAATTCAATGTCATGAAGATTTTCTATTTTTTTCCTAAGAGTTTTATAATCTTGGCTCTTAGATTTAGATCCTCAAGCTGCTGTCCTTTATAGGCATAAGCCAAGGAGCCTAGAAAGTTAGTATTAAATTATGACTGACATCTCTGTGGTTAAATAGTCATCCACCATTTATGCTAGGAGGCATAGAAGAAAGAAAACATTGTCCACACTTCTGTCCTCATTATAATATTTGAGAATCACAGAGATTCACAAGAACTTAACAAACCTTACTAAATTTTCCAATTATCTCCCCAAGTGTCTCAGACAGTATTTAGGAAGCTATTATGTTATATCAGAAAATCTGAACTCTGACAGATGCACTTAAGAGTTTTTGCAAAGACTGATTAAAATGTTGTTTTCAGGGCATGATTCCTAAATGTTTGTGATATGTTACATGTGCTTAATGGTCTCAATGTACCATGATAGTTTCAGTGGGTAGGTATCTGACATGCAGTAGGTATCAAAAATCTTCTCTGGATCATTATCCATTTCTTTCGCCTTCTCCTGCTAACTGTAGGTTTGTGTTCAGGATGCAAATATCCTCATGGACACCTTAGGTGTTTGTCACCACACCTAAGTATCACACAACTGTTCTTCTTTTTATAGTCACCAGTAAGGAAAGAAAAACATTTTCCTATAAAACAAAGTGCTTGCTGCACAGGCTAACCCTGGCAGCCTCTGTTGAAGCCCCTTTATTTAAATATCCCTCTCTAAGGTGGCTCTATAGCTACAGGAGTCCCTAGAAACTCCATAGGTAAGCAGGTTAGTTATGAAATAACTGACTTTGATGATACATTTGAGGCACTGGAAAATCCCAATTTGGTCCAAACTAACTCAGGTTATTATTTGGCTAGAGTCAGAAATTTGGAAATGGCCCCCAAATGGCTTTAGGATCCAAACCTTCTGGTAGCTCACCCACAGCTGGAGTAACTAATTGCTCCTTTGGCCTCTCTAATTTGATTCCCAAGCTTGGCTGGGGCTGGGAGGCAAAAAAGTGTGAAGCTTCCCGGGGGAGCAGTGTCATGGCAGGAGACAGTGTTCAATGGTAGAAAGGTTGCCTAGGGGGCGCCTGGGTGGCTCAGTGGGTTAAGCCTCTGCCTTCGGCTCAGGTCATGATCTCAGGGTCCTAGGATCAAGCCCCGCCTCGGACTCTCCGCTCAGAAGGGAGTCTGCTTCCCTTCCTCTCTCTCTGCCTGCCTTTCTGCCTACGTGTGATCTCTGTCTGTCAAATAAATAAAAATCTTAAAAAAAAAAAAAAAAAGAAGGGTTGCCTAGGCTACTGCATGGCATCCTGCTTACCATCCCCAGCTGTTCCATCTCAACCCATCTATTATCATAAGCGGGCTATGCAATATAGATTCCAAGTGTAACAGCTCAGCACAAGAGAAGTTTTTTCCCCCTCATCCTTATGAGCTCAGATTCATCCCAAATGAAAATATGTTCAGTTTTCCAGAATATTTTCATGAGAACTGAGAGATCATTTATCATGGATATGAAATTAGTAGAAGTAAGTGCTCTTGGCAATGGGCTGAAATTTTTTCTTTATCAAGTGATATTGGGCAAAGGCTTGGGTTTAGGTAAGACAACTCAAATCAGGGCTATACGTGGAAAAGGAAGCTTCACTTAATATTCCTTTTACAGTTTTCCAGGTTTTTTAAAAAAATATATTTATATCCATAAACTCATTTGTATAAGCTCCCACTATAGGAATGAAAATATTTAAGTTTTTCAGCCTAAATAGCTCATTAGGATTTCAGCCTGCAACATTTTCACAGACAACTCATTATTTCTGATGATTTCACACTGTTCCGTACAGCTGTGTCATGACAATGTGGGGGCAGTGAAATATTAGGGTTAAGCTGGGCCATCCATTATGAATTCCTGTTTTAGCTGCTTATTGATGCCTTCCCCAAATAAGTGGATAAAACCCTGACATTCCATTGTTTGATATCATACTCAAAATTATCCTTTAAAGAAAGTAAAAAAAGCTGCTCAGTTCTGCTCAGCTACAATTATTTTTTCCCTAAGAGTGGTGAATTGGTGGAAAAGAGTTCAGTGTGGTACATTGAGAGTCCTAGAGAACATTCACTCAGCTTTGCTATGAATTCAGATTAATCAAATAGGCTGAGATACAGGTCACTGAGGCCTCCCTAAGGCCTCCTTTACATTTTGACAGAGAATGCCTTAATTCCAAGAACAGTAAGAACAGAGAGTCAAGAAGAGGGTGAAGAAAGAGTTAGTGGCTGATCAGTTTGCGTCTTCACAAGGTACGGAAAGCTCCCTCAAGGGCTGGATAACAGACAAGATGAAAATGGAGGCTATGAACATATTTGGAGAGGGAGGTAGGATTAGTTTACCAGCTACAGAGATGAGGTAATAGAGATCCAACAAGAGCTCAGCAAATCTGCCCAAAGAAGGTAGCCTGGTTAGGCTGAGGAGAAGGGCAGAGTCCAGGGCTCAGAAGGAGCACAGAGGAGAAACCTCAGCTGAGGCTGCCTGGGCTCATCTCCCTCAGGGACTTGACCTGAGTCCATCTGACCTCAGCCACAGGCTGTAGGGAGCCTACAAGGCCCTGGGCTGGTTCAGAGGACTGAAACAACAAGGATAGAATAAATGTGATTTGAAAGTTGTAACCACAGAATCAGCTAGTTCCATTTTAGAGAAAGCAAAAAGCCAAGTCTAGTTTTGCCATTAACCAGCTGTGGCTTTTTGAGAAATCAACTTATTCTTTCTGATACTTAGTTTCCTCATTTATAAAATGGGGCTCAGAATTTAGTGGAAGTCCTCATGTCTGACACAATCAGGGCTGATACTTGGTTAATTAGAAAAAAAAACAAAAAAACAACAACAAAAAACCAGCTCAAGTGTGGAGCATTTAAGCTTTAAGCTTTAAATGCCTTTATAAGGCATTATACCTAGGATATTTTTTAAAACACAGAAAAGCACATTTATTACCCAGTATTTTAGTGCCGGGTTAAGACATTTTTCTGAATAAAGTTGGAGTCCCTCCTTTCTTGCAAAAGCAACACCTATGATGAATTATCAACCCTCTCGTATTTTTGTTTTTGTGTTTAAATGTACTGAAATCTTAGAGTTTGGTTAACGTACACAATCATTCTAGATCTTTATTCCCAGTGGCATTATCTCTGTTCTTTGTTTTATTTTTCTTCAGTTTTTTATAGTTTTCTGGCCTGTGACAAATTTGATTACAGTTTTCGTTTTGTTTTGTTTTAGTTGACTTGCCTTTAAAATGAGTCTTTTAGATCACTCAACTTAGTTTTCATAGAAACAACAGCTTTCTTTCCTTTTCACTCTTTTTCATTGCTATGTTGACTATTTCATTATATCACCTAATTATAATTGCAACTGGTTTGTAAGCCGATGCAACTGGTGTTTGGCAAGCAAACAACTCAAATGGTGAGAGCAGCAGCCAGTAAGCATACAGAACAGCCTCCCAGCTGGCTACAGACATCCATGCGCATATGGAGAGAATGAAGAACATCAGTCATTTCAGTGTCTGGAAGTGAAGATGTGTTAAGAGTGCTTCTAATGAACCTCATGAAATTGTCATAGGGATTATAGGAAAAGTGGATGCTGAAGGGTTGTCAAATGGCTTATGCTCAGTAGAAGCTAGTTTCCTTCCTTTCCTTCAGAAACCTCCAGAGCGCAGTGTCTTGCTGAATGATGGTCCCTCTGCAAGGAAGTCAACTCAATAATTACTCAAAATAAGATATTTTAAAATAACAATAATAATAATAAATAATAATAATTAGATACTCAAGACTGTAATTTAAAATTTCCATTCCTTTCTGCCTCCTACACCATTGCTTTAAACCCATCAATCCTTCTCACAGTTATGGAGAGTCTTTTTTCCCCATGCTCCGGGGCCATCTTGTTAAAGATGGATACCCATGACTTCGATGATGTACAGCTTTCTGTTCGGGCTAAACTGGTGGAACACTCCTGTCAGGCTTCCAGAGCAAATTGCCAGGCAGGTTGCTATTTAAAGGTTAATGGCATTTGGAGTTCCACATGATTTCGTTCTAAGCCTCTGGGATATTTATAGCTGCTTTGGGTGTTCTGTTGTGTTTGACAGTATGGTTTTCAAAAAATCAAATAGGATAAAGTGTCCGCTCATGAGCTGGGTATCAGAGATTATATTGGGGGAGAAGTTGTACATTTTGTTTGTAAATTATTTTGCCTTATAAGGCACTTTCCATGTTGGTACAGGAAAAGAAAGCCAATGTGAGGTAGGCAAGTGTGCTTCCTATTTCTAGTAAGTCTGATCTTTCTTTCTTTGGCTCAGCAGGTATGGGCTGAACATACTCCTAAATGTCCCTTCCATTCTTCTAAGGAAACTCCTCTGATGTATGCTTATGTCTGGACAGAGGGAAAGAAATATTAAGAGCCACAGACAGCTGCGCACCACTTGTGGAGGGACTTAGAGAAAGGATAAAGTTTTGTTCTAGCAGTCAAGTGAGTCCTATGAGAGAACTTGGCATGCCTTAGTCAGAAAACTCCCTCTATTTTTCAGCATCTTTTTGGTCACACATTGAGGGCTGTTGCTTCTCTGGTTCTTTGCACAGATCCAGCTGCTCTCTGCAAAAGGCCTGATACTTTTTGTGAGGTCCTAGAAGGACCTCCTTCTAGAATGGACCACCTCAGCCAGAGAGGGATTCATTACACACAAGAGAGGAGCAGTCACTGAGACCTGTTCTTCCTCTTCTAAACATCTAAAAGGGGTTAGTAATAAACCCAAAGTCACCATCTTTGCCTTTGAGTGAGAATGAAACTCTCCCACCCATAGTCTCTTGAAATGTAATTGAGCATGAACAAAGACTCAAAGAGTTTCTTACAGATATAGGTGTCAGCAGAGTGTGATGTATGTCCTCTTGGGGCATAAGCAAGTCCTCACTGTAGAAGACCTCACAGACTTTTCTGGAAAAAAGCATTCAAATGGCTGAGCGGGGAAAGGAAAGAAAAGGAAATAGGTCACTTAGGCCCCAAGTGCAAACTTCATTTCTGACATCATTTTGCATATGTCTGCCTGGGGTCAAGTTTGGAATTTGGAAGGATGAGGTCATATGTTCAACCCCACTGCTTCTCCCCATAGTTTTGACCATGAGCCCACCAAGTGGAGTTGCGGGGCACAGAATGGAAGCCCTACAGTGCCACATAGCACTTTGCAAAATTTGTGATATTTAAAACAGACAGCGAAAACATGTGATGGTTTTGTGAAGAAATGGTTTCTGAGTAAGAAAACAGGATCTTCTGAGTAATCTTTAACTTCAAAGGGAGAAATCCATTATTTCACGACTCAAGTTTATCCTTTTTTGATGATGATACATAGCTCTTGGAAGCCAGATCCCCTTAATCTAAGAAGGACACTTTTAATAATGAAAACAAGCAAGTCATCAAGGATTGCTCAAAAAGAAAAACAATTTTAAAGATCCGGGAGAAACTACTATGGTCTCAGCTTTACGTGGCCTAAACTGTTTACAAGGCCTAAACTCTTCTCTCCAGACTTATCCAGCAAAAGGCCAGCTTTTGGTCGCAAAGTCTCTCACGCATTTATGGGTATGTACTGTTCCCAGAAATTTGGGTAACAAGACACATACAGAAAAAATCTGATGACCTCAAAATGGTCTGGGTTTAAAAACTCATGAACAATTAATCTTAGTAAATTCACTTTTGTCCTCTTGCACCTTCGGTTAGTAAACAGATTTATTGTGGTAATAATGGCACATGTTCTATCCTGCATGCTCATGATATTGAATTAGGAAATTTTAAGTGAAGAATTGTGATGTTTTGGGGCGCCTGGGTGGCTCAGTGGGTTAAGCCTCTGCCTTCGGCTCAGGTCATGATCTCAGGGTCCTGGGATCGAGTCCCGTATCGGGCTCTCTGCTCAGCAGGGAGCCTGCTTTCCCCTTTCTCTCTGCCTGCCTCTCTGCCTACTTGTGATTTCTCTCTCTGTGTGTCTAATAAATAAATAAAATCTTTAAAAAAAAAAAAGAATTGTGATGTTTTGGATCATAAAAACTGCCAGGTAACTGCAATTGTAACGTCTTGGAGAAGAATTGGCAAAAAGGATCTTTGTGCTGCAGATCTCCCCATATGAACTCTGAGTTATGCAGACAATCTCCTGTCCCATTTTTAAAAAAACCTATAGCCAATCTGAAACATGTCTAATTTTGGATAACTTAAAACTACTAGATGGTTAATACTTCTGTTCTCAAACTGCTATCCTAAAATAAGGGTTCTTTTATTTCAAAAGATTATTTTAAAATTAGTTCTTGGCACTCTGAGATTTGCCATTTTTGAGTTTGTAGTTTTAAGTAACTGCTCCTTCTTTTTACAAACTTTTCCTGCAGTGAAATAAAACGTACACAGGGGGCAGCTGTGACTCCTCTCATCTTCCGTCAGGAAGAGTTGATGATATGAATAGTTTTATTAGTCAATTATATGATAAATCTTGAAGGCTTTTTGGCATCTTTAGTATTAGATTATGATATAAACCTTAAACATAGAGTGACTAGACATCCTCTGATCACGGGTTGGAATCTGGTGCTTGTATTCTATCTAGCATTCATCATGAATTTATTATTTTTATAGGTGGTATTATTTATAGTTGTATTAGGATAAAGTTGGACAGGTTTAATAAACCCTCACTTTGTCTTCCCAGCTGGTGTCTTCTTGTCGCATGTGGGATATATATGCAATGAAGAGAATTCTCACTTTAATACATGGCTAAATTGGGACCACGATCCATGTCATCCATGTTCTTTCTCAGTCCTTTCCAGAAGCACTCAGTTAACCCCTCCATTTTGCAAACAGCGAGTGGGGCTCTTACTGATGAAATGAAGTGTTGTTGGACATTGATAATTATGTGGATGGTGGTGGGAGAAGCAAGTAATGCTCTGGCCTGTGAGATGCATAAAGACACAAGTCAGCCAGTTGGTAGAGTTAGGTGGAGTCAGTAGGAAACATGGAAAATCATAATTTAGGTGATCGTGAAATATGTCTGGGGAATAAAGGCTGATAAGTTCTGCAGTAGGGTATATCAATAACAATCTGAATGCCCTCGCTTCGGTGGTTTTGTCAATAATTTCAAGGTATAATTCTATAACTGCTTCTTTTTATTTCATAATACATTTTTCCCCTAGTAAACCTTTTTGACAGCAAAAAGCTGAAAGAAAAATGAAAGTGCATGTTTAGCTAAAATTAAGTACTGATTTTCTATTTCCCAAGAAAGTGATAATAACTGTGTGACTTGCAGAAAATATTTATGAAGATTTACCATCCATTATGGGTGTCATAATGATACCACTAACTACAAGAGAACCATAAGATACAGGTTTGCTACAGAAGCAACGATGTGTATGTCAAAAATTGGTAGTTATTAAAGAAATGTCCAAAGATGATAGTTTAACATGAATAGGAGCAAGAGGTGTGTTTAATTTGTATTACATGATTATTCATTTAGATCAAATGATTGTTCATCTAAATTTATTTTACTCATTTTAGACTCTGTGGTTTCCTGTGCTTGCATAAGAAGTGAAAGACAGCTGTTTAGTAAGTTGCACCTGTTATTAGAAGAATTTGGCAAACAGTTGAAGGATGCAAGTTGTATATCAGTGTCATTAAGTGATTCAAATAGAAAAATTTCAATTTATGAAATCAAAATAAGGACTCAGATGTTCACTAAAAAGAAGATAAAATACTTGCCAATTATTGTAAATTTTATTATAAATATAGTTAAAACTTTCAACATTGAAGATACAATTATTTGAATATAAATTTTGGTGTAGTGTGGTATCATGATATAAAGAAAAAAAGCTGACTAAATTAAGAGACTGAGCAGAATGAGATCTGGAATTGGTTGTTAGGCACACATAGCTCGCAGATGCCGGTACAGTCTTTGGTAGTCTACCAACTGATGTTGAAGTCGAGACTTGTCAAAACTTACAAATATTTTTATGTATATGTGGGTAGAATACATGAACTACAACATATTTGTGAAGACACTAATGCTGAATTTAGGAAATGCTTTAATGTGATAGTACGTGTTTTCTCTCTTTATGGCCCATCATGAATTCACATCAATTCAGTAAAGATACTGAATTTGAAGAACTACTTTGTCAACTTCTTACCACCTCAGTGTGCCACCAAAAAAAAAAAAAAAAAAAAGAAAAGAAAAAGAACTTGTATTTTGTAAATGAGTTTACCAAAATTTTTTATCACAACTTCTTCAAAATTACTTGGAAACTTTTGATCAAAATATTCAACATACTGAACTTGGCAAGATTTAATCTTTCAAGAATTTTGGTTAATTTCAATTGTTGGAAACATAGATCATAAACAAAGAGGACAGTTAAAATTATTACTACAGAAGCAGAGGAAGAACTGCATAAATCAAATCATGGAAGATCAAAAAGCTAAAGTTTCAATTTTCAAAGCAAACAATTTGAAATTAAACAATGGCCATTTTGAATTTCTTGACTTATGGGAAGAATTTTTTGTTGGCATTCCTATTTTTAATTGAGTAAATTTATATTCTAGGCCACAACAGAATGAACTTGGGGATGACTATGGCTTTGTAGCATTTATGTCTGGCAAAACATTCAAAAGAATAAAATTTTATGAAAATATTTATTAAAGAAAAACCTTTGGAATGGTGCAAAAAGAATGTGTGAAAATACTTGGGCTAAACTATTTACATGTTTCAAGATAAAGAAAAAAATTGAGAGTATCTTCTGTCAGTAGAACTTGCTCTGATCTTTCCAGATATGTCAACATTTGTGGCTCTCTTATTTTCTCAGTTAAATTCCTACATTCTGTTTTACAGAAGGAATCTAATTCAGGAGTGCAAGTTTGATGTCCATATGACTCTCATATGGAGAATTGTTGGTCCTCTCTTCCTTTCTGAAATATTTTTGAGTTTTCTCTTTGTCTTTGATATTCTCAAACGTCACCATAATGTGTCCTTGTGTTGTTTTCCCTGGTTGATCTCTGTAAAAACTTTCAACTTGACCATTCATTTTCTTTTGATCCTAGGAAATTTATTTTCTTTATTTGTCAGATATTTCCTGCACTCTTTTTATTTTTCTTTCCTTCAGGGAATTCTATCTTCTGGATAGATTGACACTTTTATTTCAATGTTCCATATCTCCTATCTTTCCCTTTGTCTTTTATCTCTTTATAATTTCCTGGTGATTTCTGGAATAGTACCATACTTTCTGATTCAAATATTCTTTTTTTTTTTCATGAAATTTATGTGACTCTTGAACTCTTTATTGTATTCTTTATTTCAACTGTTATTTTGCTCATGTTTAACATTTTCTCTAGACTTTTTAATATTTTCTGTGGGTATAAAACTGGATAATATCTTCTACGTTTTTAGGATTTATTTATTTATTTGAGACACTCAGAGAGAGAGAGAGAGCAAGCAGGTGTCCCAATATATAATACTTTTCTAAAAGATAGTATACTTAGATTAAAACTGGTTTTCAAGAAATACACATAGGTCTGATTTAGTACTTTAATCACTAATCCTTAATTCCCTTTGTTTTATCTTGAATTAAATCCTTTTACTAGGTACAGTGGTTTGAATTATGTCCCCCCAAAAGATATACTGAAGTGTTAGTCCTCAGTACCTATGAATGTGGCCTTATTTGGGAATGGGGTCTTTGCAGATGTGTTGGGGGAAGTCATCCAGAGGACATGACCTCCAATTGACCTCTGAGCTAGAACCTGGCAATCAGAGGCTCTTTACCCCTTTCCCTGTTCTTGCATTCTGCTGGACTTACCTGCTGCCAGAAGTCTATCAAGGACACAACCTTGTGAGAGCAATGTGGCATTGAGTTCATCTGGACAGTTCATGTTAGGACCTCTATGTAAACTTTTTCAATTTGGCAGGTGGATTCAGAGATCTGATCTTGCAGCTGCCCAAGGCAAGTTTCATACGTAAGTTCCCTTGTTTATTAAACACACTTTCCCTTGTTTATTAAACCACCTGCCAGTTGGGAGAGGTCTTCCTCTTTCTTTGCTCTCTCTCTGATCTTGGGGTGTGGGGCCTGGTTTCAGATTATGTCTGAAAGGCTTCTGAGAAGGTTTTGAACCAAAAAGATGTAATCAAGTTAAGGGCATCCTGGATTAGAATAAGGCGTAAAACTGAGGGCTGATACATTTATAAGAGAAAGGGGAGGAGGATTTGGATGCAGAAATACAGAGAAGACACAAGGTCACGTGGAGGTGGAGGCAGAGATTAAAATGATGCACGTACAAGCCAGGGATTGTCAGGAGCCCCAGCAATGAGGTGGAAGGAGGACAGATTCTTCCCCAAATCCTTCAGTGGGAATATCATCTTAGTAATGCCTTGGTTTTTACTTCTAGCCTCCAGAACTCTGAAAGAATACCTTTTTGTTGTTTTAAGCCTCCCATTTTGTATTTAGATGTTACGGCCCTAGAAAACTGATACACTAGGGAAGCCATTTTTAAGATTTTATTTCTAAATAATCTCTACACCCAACATGGGCCTTGAACTTAACAACCCTGAGATCAAGAATTGCATGCTCGGGGCGCCTGGGTGGCTCAGTGGGTTAAGCCTCTGCCTTCGGCTCAGTTCATGAACCCAGGAAACTGGGATCAAGCCCCGAATCGGGCTCTCTGCTTAGCGGGGAGCCTGCTTCCGCCTCTCTCTCTCTGCCTGCCTCTCAGCCTACTTGTCATCTCTGTCTGTCAAATAAATAAATAAAATCTTAAAAAAAAAAAAAAAAAAAGAATTGCATGCTCTACAACTGAGCCAGCCAGGCACCCCTGGAAGACATTTTTAATAGTCAGAAGTCCTTCCAAGCCATCTACAGTTCATGAATTTCAGCAACTTTGCAGATAACAGTACTCCCTCAGACTTTGTTCCTTTCTTTGTGGAGAGGAACTTCACGACCTGCTTACATCTGACCAAAATACAGGCTTTGGTTTGCATTAAAGTTCTCTTCACACCCCGCATTTCTGCCAGATCAATGTCTATTTTGGTTTTAAGTATCCTCTGACTTTGATAATTTTGCTGACACTGTATCTAAAGGAAGAAGTAGAAACCTGGGAGCTCTTTAGAACATGGGCAATAGGGAGAACTGGCCCGAGTGTTGATTCCTGTCGGCCCTTAGCATCGAGCGCTGTGCCTATTCCATATGGGGGGGTAAAGAGTCATCGTTTGAATTGAACCAAAGTCAGGAGGGAGTTTTTACACTCATGAGAAGGTAAAACAAGATAAGTGTCTTTTTATAAGTACCTGGGAGTGATTTACCACTTTCCAACTTAATTCTGCAATAGGAATTTGTGTTCTTAAAAATGTGTGCCGCACAGCCAGCTCACCATCCACAAACAGGAGTAGATACATGTTTGTCTTAACTGCTGTGTGGCCTTAGTTATACAGTCAGCAGCTGCAATAATAGCACTTTAGAGTAACTTTAATAACTTTACAATTAACTAACATTTTTATACATATTACTTGCTATCCTAAATAACCATGGATTGCTTATCATATTATGTGTGGATAACCATATCTATGTGTGGAAACCAAAACTTAGCAAGATTCAGATGCTTAACCAATCACAGAACCCAAATCCAAGGCCCTATCTGGTAGAATATTTCAATGAAACTTTAAGAACAGTGAGAAGTTGAGAATGTCATCTTCAGCCTTTTGCCACTTTCTGGTATGGGTCATGGACCCTGATTCATGTAGATAATATTTTGTTTTTCAGTCTCAAAGCATAGCTTTTTCGTTTGGTATTATGGAGAAGAGTATACTGTCAGTGGACTAACCAGGAAAACTCAAAGTGGGTCACGAGGCAGAGCACGTTTTGCAGAAAATGGAAAAGAATCGGTGCAAATTTCTTTGGCAGGGAAGCTGAAATGAGACAATCACTTTGGCAGTGAGGGATGAGAGAGATTTAAAAGATGTCTTATTTTAGTGATAATTTTGATAATACAGATGAGCTGCTTATGTAACTTTAAAGAATTTGAGAGATAGGAGACCATAGTGGAAAGAAATATGAGCTCAGCCTTCATTTTGAAAAATGTTCTCTATTGAGATCAATGTCCACACCACCATCCCATTGACAACAACAGTTACACATTGGACTGCAACTGTTTGGACTTCCTAAGGGTATGGCATGGTTTTGAAATATTTTCCTACATTGCAGGAAAATTCAGTTAAAAAATGGCTTTCTATTTATGTTTTATGTAGATGAAAAATATTTTCATACTTGTAATTTTTAAAATTTTCTGTTCCAAATCAATTTTATTATGCTAAAATCCACACCTACAACTTTGCTATTATTTCTTTCTTAGTGACAATTAGACTAGTAATGAGAAAAATAACAAAATGGTTATATATGAACTGATAGAATGAAAATGTGCATACTGGATGAAGTGAAGAGAGGGGATCTAGCCATATTTTACTTGCCATGGATCTAACCAACCTTGCATTCTGTAGCTCAGAATTTGTCTGCTCACTGGATTATTTGTATTTCTGTCCATTCTGCACAAGTTTTCACATCAATGCTTTTTTATTATGTGTCTTACAGGATAATTTTCAATGAGATTGAATTTGCTAAGGCCTACTGTCACTTTTCCTGAAGAACATATATATTTGGAACTGTGGAAGTTTAACAACCCTTACTTTTATGGCACATCGCCAGTCATAAACCTGTACAATGTTGAGATCTTGGCCAGGATTGCTATTTCAGAATTATATTGTAGTGAAGAAGAAGAATAAGATCACATGTGTGGGATTTTTTTCTATATCACACAAGGACTTTATCCAAGGAAACATCCCAATTCTGGTCCTGTTTTGGGTTCAGAAAAGATCAAGCTGTTATGCTAAAATATCAAATACATTAATTTGTTGCTTATGTGAATTTTGATGAGGAAGAAAGTATAGCAGAAAAGACATAAAGAAAAGATATCATTAGGTATAGTATATGCATTTGAGAAATTCATGAAATGTATAAAACAAAATACTTATTTTTAACATCATTTGCCAAATGGCGTTATTTTGATGCAAAGATTTAATATTTCTTTTCCATTCTATTATTTAGTGACTAGTCTTAACTGTTGACAAGTTTAAAATTATTTTTTATTTTCTAAAAAGATTTTATTGATTTATTTGAGAAAGAGAGCACAAGAAGGAGGGGTAGAAGAAGAGGGAGAAACAGGCTCTCCACAGGGCTCCATCCCAGGACCCTGAGATCATGACCTGAGCTGAAATCAGATGCTTAACCAACTGAGACCCAGGAGCCCCTTGTTTAATTTTATTTATATATAGTGCACTGAACATAGGAAGATGGACTCATTCTTCATAGCCATCCCTACCTGAATTCCCTGCAAATCACTGAGGGAAAAAAATGCTATTTAAAACATTCTCTCATTTTTTAATGGTTAAATATACTAGTATCTTAAACTGGTAATAAAAAAAAAAAACTACTTGAGTTGATTTAGTAATATTTAGAAATATTTATCAAATAAATGTGTTGCTGACACCGGTAAACAAAGAATATGCTGTCTCTTAAAAAATACTAGAAATATCTGTTCATTGAATAATAACTATAGGTAGATACTATTTTAGATGTTCAAAGGGAAATTTTAATGAAGCTTTTTCTATAAATATCACTTTATTTTTATAATTTATTTTTATAGATCAATTTGCATAACTAATGTATGTTTTATAAAGTGTTAAAGACTATAAGTCTGTCAACTTATACTTAAGAAGAAACATACTGTATAAATTTTTGTTCTCCACAATCATACTCTCCTAACCATCCCCAGATTTTCTTCCATCCTGGACTTGCATGAGCCTTGGAGGGAGGATCTGGATTCTGGGTGTCGCAGCATCACACACACCTCATTTGCAACACAACAGAGGAAAAGTGAGCCATAATCTCTTTATTTTAATTTTTTTTTAATCTTTAAAAATTTATTTACTTACTTACTTACTTACTTATTTACTTACTTATTTATTTTATCCTGTTTGAAACTAGCACCCAGGCTATATACCAGACTATCAGCACCACGAGGCCAGCTTCAGTGCTCCTTTTCCTCTTTTTAAGACCACCAAGACCAACGTTCAGATCCAACAGGAAAGAGAACCAGAGGGTGTGAGCCATGATTTCTGCAAGTACTCACCAATGCAGCATGAAAGGTCTGGAGAGAACTCGCCCCCGGACTGTTTGTGTTCTTATTAGAATTGTATAGAAGAGAAAATGAGTCCAAGGCAAACATCAGAGTCTGTAAAATCCATTCTCCCCTTGATAACAGATACTGCATTTCCTTTCCAGTATGTTCAATACAGTGTAGTGGTTAAGGGCATGAACTTTGGGATCAGCTCAAAGTCCGTGTCCAACAGGGACAGCTGTTTGACTTTGGGTAATCTGATTAACCTTCCTTTAGCCTTCATTTCCTCATCTGTACCAGAGCCCTGGAATAATACCTACCTCCTAGAGCAGTTCTGAGAGTACGTATTACATGAAATTGCTAAAATTCTGGCACCCCCCTAGCAAGAACTGAGTGAGTGTTGGGTTGCTGTTGCTTTGTTATCATTATTGTCTGTGGAAGAACATAGGAGAAACCATAGGAAAATATAAGAGAAAACAGAATCCTTACCCTTTTAGGCCTAGAAACCTGTGATCAGTGGTAGAGAAGAGCAGTTGATTATTTATTATGAATGACAGTACTCAAAATAAGGTACTATCAAGTTACTTTACTTTTGGTAAAGCCCTTTATTACTCAAATATATGCTATTTATGTAATTCATATTGTGTGGTATAAAAGGTAGTATTAGAGCAATAAAAGTAAGTCTAGAGGTTAGCCAACTGGACTGAAATACATAGTTTGCAAATTTTCCACATCAGTTCAAAGTAGCATATCTCAGAGTTAGCAATATTCAGATGGGTGGAGGTGTTTATTGACTTCTGAACAACAAATGTCTTACATTTGTTGCTGTGGGTTTCTATATAGTGAATTATTTCTAAGGAGACACCTTTACCGCTTAGGTTGTCTTCCTGTAGTCTAAATTTTTTGGATTAGCAGATGCACTGCTTCACATTATCTTAGTTTTTTTAATTGCATTTTTAAGAATCAATCTAGATGGGAAAAAATTGGAAAGAGTCTGTTAAAATATTTTAGATATTTATAAATCCTAATCATTCAATATCCATATCCTATTATGATTTGAATATTTCTACATGAGTTCATTCTGGCTAATGATTTTATGTTCCAAGTTTCATCATCTCTCCTCTGGTAGGGTGATGAAAATGTCATGGGAAAAGTATAAAACTTTTGAGAAATAGGGGGATTTAGGGTAAAATATCTCTATTACATTGTGACTTTAAAAAATATGGCTGAGTCAAAAATAGATTTGCTCTTGCTATTCAGTAATTCCAATTTCATTTTTAAGAAAATAAGAAAGCCTATTGAAAAGTAACTGTAGCAAAATAAGAAAGCCTATTGAAAAGTACTGTACAGGGTATCATATTTTTTGTAGTATGTGCACTGTTTTAATGCATTACTATTAGGTGGTTTATATTTCTTACGAAAACTATCTGACTTTGTTTAATATTCATTGATTTAATTGATTTAATATAAACATCCACAGTCTTTTCTTATGTGTTTTCCAGAATTATTTTTATAGAAATAATCTTCAGAACTGCTATAGTTCTATCCATCACAAGACCATATGACGAGGAATGAAAGTTAGAAGGATTCATTTTTGAGATTAAGCCCTTTTGTTTAATAAGAAGGGTTTTGCATATTTAAGAACGTGGCTGAAACCCCAATGCAGGATTTGAAGTGTGTCTGATAGGTTTTACCTGGTCTTTCTGGTCCATTGTTAATCATACCTGTTACATACATTATTCAAATCTCTTTTGAAGGAGAACACTGATAAATTTTTTCTTAACCTATATCATTGTCATGCAGTGGTTGCCAAAATCATAGATGGGGTGAATGAAAATAAATTACTTAAAATATAAGTAAGCAGCTATATGTTCATATCTGGTGAGGTCTTTACAGTTGAGCCATTGGCACAGAATTGTCTAACAATGACAACATTTACAGAAATACACATGTGAATGCATTTATGAATTCATAATATTTTTGTGAATTTTGCTTGTTTTTTAAGCTGAAGTACTGTACACAATAACTTTTGGCATCGTGATCCATCTTCTAGATCAGTAGTATTCACATTTTTTTGAAAATACACTCCATCAGTAACTTTTTTCCTTCAATTTATTTATCTGTCTCAGAGAGAGAGAGAGAGAGCACACAAGCAGAGGGAGAAGCAGGCAGAGGGAGAAGCAGGTTCCCTGCTGAGCAAGGAGTCCAATGCGGGACTCAATCCCAGGACTCCAGGATCCCAGGATCCCAGGATTATGACCTGAGCTGAAGTCAGATGCTTAACTGACTGAGCCACCCTGGTGTCCCCATTAGTAAATTTTTTTTTAAAGATTTTATTTATTTATTTGACAGAGAGATCACAAGTAGGCAGAGAGGCAGGCAGAGAGAGAGGGAAGCAGGCTCCCCACTGAGCAGAGAGCCCGATGCGGGGCTCGATCCCAGGACGCTGAGATCATAACCTGAGCCAAAGGCAGAGGCTCAAACCACTGAGCTACCCAGGCACCCCCCCATCAGTAAATTTTTTAAAGCAAATACCCTTTCTCTTCATGTTTATTTTGTAAATTATTTGCACTACCATACTAATATGCATGTTATCAAGTACACAGAAAAAGAAAAACTTAACAAAGTTTATTTCATTTTATTAACACTCCAGAAAACTCTCACTTTTTGCTCTGTGTTTGTAAAATTTAGAAAATTCTCAGTTTTATACTTCATGATAAAATGTTTCAAAGGTCTGGTTCTCAGCTCAATTTATTTTGATACTTGCCTTTAAGCTTTTAATGGCTTTTATACTGTGTATAGTTAGTGATCTACTTTTATTCTCTCTTCCTTCAAATCCTCCCTAGGTGCTCCTAGTCAGCACAAGTGTATTTGATTAGTATCCCAAACCTCAACCTCAAAGTAATATGGAAAAAGTAATTCTTGGTTTGCTGGGTTTTGCAGTACAATACAATACACTTGAGAAATAATCATGGGGTTATTAGACACTGGCAGCCCACTGTGAGACAGTATTTGACCAAAGCTCTACCTTTTTCTGTTTCCATCTAGTTTCAATGATGCCTATACAAAATGAGGTTGAGATACCAGAAATTCCTTAGATAATGGAGTGGAGGAATCCAAGGCTTAGGCAGATAAGCATATTTAATTAAGTTTTGCTGTATTTTTAATTGAGTTTAAATGAGTTTGATTTTTCACTTTCCCCTTTATCATGTATCCAGAAAGGGCCCCCAAGGACACTTCCTTAACTAAGGACTAAAATATATATCAACTGTGTAAAAACAAATATTTTTGAAGAATGTTCGGGAACAAATGTCTCTGCTAGGCCCAGGTGAAAACTTCTAAAGATCCTGGCTTTGAAACAGATTCTCTGACTTGGAGATGATGGGATCTCCAGTTGGCAGAGTACCAGTGGCAGTAATTAATCACTAAAAACCAATGATCTGTTACTGAAATAAATAATAGCTTAGTTTAGTAATCACAATTGTTTGACCCACTAGAATATTTGTTGGTGGTTAATTGATCGTGGGATCTCTAGGACTCTAAAACATGGGCAGGCTTGTAAAGTCTTGCTTAATTTTTAAAACTCCAAGCAAACAAACAAACAAACAAATGTAAATCAGGAAATGAAGGTGTGATTTGAGGCACATGAATGACAGTGATGGCCACTTGATCCCAGATATGAACCAATTCACAAATCCTTGTGGAAAGACCCTAAGACATGGAAATAATGATATACTATATAAGTTTTTTTCTACAGATACTCAAAGAGATTTATAGCTACTTGCCAGAAAAACTCTGAATTGGGGAAATAAATACCAAGAACTGTGGGGATTATTGACCACTGGCTTTTAATTATGTGAATCCTTTAAGGCACAGAAAGTCATTGTGAAAGCTTTTGGAGGTGAAAGCTTTTGGAGGTTAAGAATTAAGTGGAATTTGGGCCAAAGTCTGTCTCACAAGAGATTCCAATGTCTATGTATATTTCTATTCCATAGTTATTTATTTGGTTCCTGAAGGAACAGCTGCAAAGACAAACTTGGTTGCTGGAAAATTCCCCACAGAAACTCTTTGATAAAAGGAGTGAATGCTATCATGGGAGGGGAGGCAAACAGAAGACTTAAGACTGTACTTCTAAAAAGTCTAATATAGGGGCACCTATATAAGGGACCGACTCTTGATTTTGGCTCAGGTAATGAAATTAGGGTTGTGAGATCAAGCCCTGTGTTGGGTTCTATGCTGGGCATGGAGCTGCTTAAGATTCTCTCTCTCCCTCTCCCTCACCCCCTGCCATCCCAAATCAATAAATAAATTAAAAATTAAAGAAACCAAAAAAGTCTAATATAAGCGGTACTGCACCCCAAGGTGAGCTTCAACAGATATTAGCACCATATCCAAAGCCATAAAGTATTCAGAAATGTCTATTTTATTTCCAAACAAGTCACTTATTTCTCCATGGAAAATATGAAAGGGTCTAGGAGAATGACCAGAGACGATTACAAACCAATCAAGTGGTGACTGAAATTATGCCTATTGTTCTAGATGAAGTCTTTCTTCTAGAACAAATCATCAGGGCACCTGGGTGGCTCAGTTAGTTGAGTGTCTGCCTTCCACTCAGGTCAGGATCCCAGGGTCCTGGGATTGAGCCCCACATCAGGTTCCCTGCTCAGTGGGGAGCCTGCTTCTCCCTTTCCCTCTCCCTGACACTCCCCCTTCTTGTTCTCTCTCTCTCTGTGTCAAAAAAATAAATAAAATATATATATTTTTTAAAAATCGTCACTTCCCAACATTTGCTTTGCAGTTACTTTTCTGGAAAATGCTTTATCTGAAACTATTTAACAAACAGAGAATACCAGAAGCAATTTACTTTCACCTGAAAGGCACAGCAGTACACTTTTTCCAATTTACCTCAGAACAGTGCAAATCTCCCACTGACTGCCATAATTTAAACTGTGGTCATTTTATTGGTACACATCACTCTGGTCTCCTATATTAATAATATCATGTTATAACACATTTTCAATAGGAATTAGCACATGCGCTTGATACCTGGTTTGACAGATGGTATTTTCCCAAAATGGCTGTCACAATATCTGCAGCCCCACCTGCTTTTCTTATGATGGGATTCTGACACTCTTACCACTTAGAGGTGGAGTCTGTGCTCTGTTCCCTAAAGCTGGGTGGGATTTTCTAACTGGGTTCAGCCAGATGTGGTGCTATGTGTTCTAAAGGTCATAAAATATGTGGTGATTTCCATTTTATTTAGTAGAATATTTGTGCCTGAAGCCTTCACCTGCAAAAGGACTCTGTATTACAAGGAAATGGACAGATAATCCAAACAGACCTGAGACTGCATGAAGAGAGGGATGCTGGGCTTCCCCCAGCTGTTTCACCATCTCATCTGTTCCAATTCTGGCCATAATCTGACTGCAACTCCATAAGACATCCGAGCTAGAACTGGCCAGCCAGATCTTCCCCACATTTGTGACTCACCAAAGCTTGAAAGAATGAAATGGTTATTGTTATTTTAAGTCACTAAGTTTTAGAGTGATTTGTTTTATCACGATAGGCTCTAACACTTGGTAAGATGTATTCCTGTCTACGGTGGAATATAAACCCAATGAAAATTTATGTGCCTGTCATCTCAGAGGAATTTCTGGTTACTCCTGTAGTATAGGACATGTTAGGATATTACCTCCAAAGTGAAAACCAAGTTTGCAAAACTCCCACCACTTAAGAAAGGAGCTTTTGAAGACAACAATTTATCACATTTGGAAGCAACAAAACCAGGCTGCACTGTAAGCAGTTCTACTACTTGGACTTTATATCATAGTGAATCTAACATTGTTCAAAATTCACTATGATAGATTGGGATACTCTAGGGATCTTGTGGAAAGACCGATTAGGAGAATCACAGTGCAAGTCCCTTGAGTTTTGGAGCAGAATTGTAATTTTCAGAAAATATTTATTTCTTTTTAAAGGAAAAAACCTTGGTTTGCTTATTGGGCCCTAGAGATACCAAGCGACCATGCAAATAGAGTTTTTATCATAAACAGGATGTAATATGGCCCACTGAGTCATAAATTTGGGTAGTTGATCATTATCAATTATAAAAGTAAGTTTGAATAGGTGTTAAAGGCACCAGTATGTTGCAAATAATAAATCCGGTGGCTTATACTGTTGGTGCATCTGTTTTTGCTGCATTACCTACTTCTCCCTCATCCTGAAGTTATGACCTCATAAGAGCTGAGGAGAATATTCAAGTCTATTTTCGAGATATTTCTATGCAACGTATTGAAATCAGTCCAAAGTGGGATACTGCAGTTTTATACTTGTGACTAAGAGGTGACCCAGAAGGGAAATTCTCCCAGTGGTCAGAACTTCAAGTGATACATCTGTGTGGTTGTCCGCTTGGGTTAGAAAGAGAGATGGCCAGAGGTGTGGAGATAATATAGATTCATGGAAAATTATGACTGATTCTGTGTAATGGCCTGAAATCTGTAAGAAAGAAGATTGAAAGGCTGGTGATAAGGACACCTAGAAAAAAATAAGTCAAAGGAAGTCTTGGAAGTGATCCAGACTGTGAGAATATTCATGTTCCATGTGAGCTCTCTGTGAAGGTGATTCCCTGGAGTCCTTGAGACCATTTCAGATGGCCTGCAAATTTAAACCTACATTCATAATAATACTGAGATGTTATTTGTAGTTTTCATTCTCAGTGTTTCATGAGTGGAGACTTTTTCCAGAAGCTACATGATATGCAATATTTCAATATATTGACTATAAAATCAGACATAAGACTCCAGCTGTTTTCTAATAGGTCAGATATTAAAAGACTTGCAAAAATGTAAAATAATGTCATGAATGCCAGCCATTACTTCGTTTTGCACAAAAATTATTTTGTGTGTGTGTTAAAAAAAGTTATTTATGTTAATATACAATGAAATTTCTGTTATTTTGAAATGATTACATCTATTTAAGATTTTCCCCATTTTAATTTCTAACATATGTAATTCAGACACATAAGACTCTTTGAAGTTCACAATAGTTTTTTTAGGGAATGAAGGGGTTCTGAGACTAAAATTTTAAGAACCACTCTCCAAGTCTATCACTTGCTTTATTGTTTGTTTTTATACTTTCTGGTCCACTTTCCTAAGCATTTGTCCATGGAATCACATTCTATTAAATCCTAAGCACTCCCTCAATTTATCAAGGCCATTTGAATCTGGATCTTTATGATCAGAGATTCACTATTTCTCTTTCTCCCATATGGTCACTCTGTAAAAGAAAAGAGCTGTTCCCTATTTTACGAGAGAGCATCTTAATGAAAATACCTTGTTGCCTTTGACACAGATCGATCATGGCTCAGAATCTGCTGACAATTATTCTTCATCATAGTTCACCAAATGGTGATATATCAGTCCCACATTTATGTGGTCTAGACCACATTTACCCATTTCATTACTGATCTGGTCTTCTGGGACAAAACCGAAAGCCACAGACAAGTCATATTGGCTACACTAGATTGCCATCTTTTAATATTTCAGGTTTTTCCTTCTAGTCTACAAAGTTATTGGCAGGACTCAAACTCTAAATTCTTTCTTTTCTGTGTTAGGTAACAGCTGGAACATTCCTCCAGTTCTTTTAGTCTTCCAGCTGTTGTTTTCTGCTGGAGATCTTCAGTATCCTTTGAGCATGGGGTTCAGGAGTCAGCCAACTATTTGCACATTTTATTTTATTATTTTTTAAGTTTTTTTTTTTTTTAAATTTACTTTAGAGAGAGAACATGAGTAGGAGGAGCAGAAGGAGAAGGAGAGAGAATCTCAAGCAGACTCCATGCTGAGCATCGAGCCCCATGTGGAGCTCTGTCTCATGACCCTGAGATCATGACCTGAGCCAAAACCCAGGGTAGGATGTCTAACTGACAGGTGCCTCTGCCAGTACTTGATGAGTAGATTTTGGGTTGTCTGCCTTGCATCCCTCTGTCACCGTTCCAGGATTCCCCCCTTAATTTCCAATGGAAATTCATTAAGAATTGAAGAACTTCATAAGAATGCTATTTTCTGCTCGAGTTCTAACCATCTGTGCTTCACAGGGAAAAGAGTGTCGTTGGTAGAGAAGTTATAGAAATGTGGCTTACTCAGTGCTGACCCTTTCCTCATGAGCCACCCTCTCCCCACCTGCGTGCAGTCTGTGTGCTGTAGGGGCTCTCTATGCCTTGAAACAGCATCTTTCTTTAAAACAGAATGTGTAAAATTATCTATATGGAGGCTAGTTCATTACAAGATAAGTCACCATCATCAGGCAGCCCTTTAATTTAAAAAGTGTTTTTTTTTTTTTTACAGTTTTTAACAGTGATTTTTTTTTTTAGTTTTAATAGTAATATAAATCTATTTACACATCAAATCCCATAGACTAAGAACAAGTGAATAAAAGATACTTCCTTTAAAATTTATAATCAAATGGAAATACTAACTTAAAGTCATTATTATTTTGCTAACTCCCTTTTACACACATACACACACACACACACACACACACAAACACTTTCTTATTCTTGAAGACAGAGTTTCTTTCTATGAAGTCTATATTAGATAATAATGGATAATGCTTCTTGTGGGAAAGGAGTTGTTAAGGGAAATCCAACTCTTACCTTTACTCCTAGCATACAAATTATTTTTAGGATGGTGATAGCTAATTTTGTGTGTCAACTCAGCTAGGCTATGGTGTCCAGTTCTTTGGCCAAACACCAACATAGATGTTGCTATAAAGATGTTTTCTAAGTATGATTTTCTGAGTTTTCTAAGTGTGATTAACATTTACAATCAGGCTGAGTAAAGCAGATCATCCTCCATAATTTGGGTGGGCCTCTCCCAATCAGTTGAAGGCTCCATGAGCAAGTCTGAGGTTTTGGGAAGAAAAAGTAATTTTTTTTTTTTTTTAAAGTAGGCTCCACACTGGAGGATCCTCCAACACAGGACACAAACTCATGAACTTGAGAACCAAATGCGAGCTGTGCTCAAGAGTCAGATTTTTAACAAACTGAGCCACCCAGGTGCCCCAAGAAAAAGGAATTTTGTAATTTTGTAAGATTGCACTAGGAACCCTGCCTGAGTTTTCAGCCTGATGGCTTGCCCTGCAGATTTCAAACTCAAGACTGTGACATCAACTCTAAAATGATTCTGCAGCTTGCTGGCCTGACTTAACCAGTTTAAATTTATTAGCCTCCATAATCCTGTGAGCCAGTTCCTTAAAATCTCTCTCTTTATGAACAGTTGACCCTTGAACAACTTGGGGGTTTGGAGTGGCAACCCCCCTGGACAGTCAAAAATCTATGTATAACTTTTTCCTCCCCTAAAACTTAACTACTAATAGCATGCTGTTGACCAGAAGCCTGATGAGAACATCAGCAGTGGACTTACACATATTTTGTAAGTTATATGTAGTATATAGTATATTTTTACAATGAAGGAAGCTAGGGAAAAGAAAATGTTATTAAGAAAATCAGAAAGAGGGATGCCTGGGTGGCTTAGTCAGTTAAGCGTCAGCCTTTGGCTCAGTTCATAATCCCAGGGTCCTGGGATCAAGTCCCATATCGGGCTCCTTGTTCAGCAGGGAGCCTGCCTCTCCCTCTGCCTGCTGCTTTTCCCTGTGCTTGTGCTCTTTCTCTCTGACAAATAAATAAATATAATCTTTAAAAGAAAAAAAAAAAGAAAATCAGAAAGAAGATCAAATATACTTGCAGAACTGCACAAAATCTGCATAGAAGTAAATCTGTGCAGTTCAAACCTATGTCATTCAAGGTCAGCTGTAGATCACATTAGTTCTGTTTCTCTGGATAACTCTACACAAAAAGAATATTTAGCAACTTCATTGTTTTTTAGAAACTAAGATGTTATGCTTAATTTTTGCCAAATTTTAAGTGGTTTTATCCACATTTCAGGAATGTCTTTCAGCTTGTATTGACTTTGTGATTACTTCTGGTGAATGTTCAGTTCTTGTATCATAAACAAGGAAATTATGTAAATAAAAATATCAAAAAAAGTAACATTTATTGACATGATTTGTTTTACCTTTGAGAGACTTAAGGTAAATGGAAGGGTTTAAAGAATAATTGTTTTACTTTGCAATTAAGTAATTTTATATTAAAAGAAAATTTTCAAGATATAAAAGGAATTAATGAAGTAAACATTAATTTCCACGAGCTTTTTTTAAAATTTACTGAATTTTGGCGTTTTCTTTTTAAGATTTTATTTATTTGAGAGAGAGAGAGAGAGAGCACACACACAAGCAGGAGTGGAGGGAGGGGCAGAAGGAGAGGGAGAAGCAGACTCTCTGCTGAGCAGGAAGCCTGATGAGGGAGACCTAAGCCAAAGGCAGACACTTACGGAACTGAGCCACCCAGGTGCCCTCTCCATTTTAAAGAAATAAGTCTTTTCTTATTTAAAGTAGTAAATAAAGCATACACACCAATCGTCAATGTTACACTTTCACAAAAAGTTCTAAATTAGCCATGACTCTATTTTTTGTTTGTTTGTTCTGAAGGTTAAAAACATTTTATTTAGAGAGGCTGAAATGATTGTATGCTAATATGAACAGATAGGTTGTGTAAGAAATGACTAGAAAATTCCTTTTTTGATGTCCTACAAAAGTTGGATCCCATTTTATGTGCCTTATTCTTTCCTCAAACCCCTAACTTTAGACTGTAGTTGAGCAGAAATATGGCTTATGGTTTTCTTCAAATCATTTTTCACCTCTAGACAAGGTGCTGGACCTTAGAATAAATGAGTAGGTTATTAGCAGTAGTACCTAGGGAAAGAAAAAGCTGTGAGTGATAAAGGTTCCTTACATGTGCTATCTCCCCACTCCTGTCTTCTCCAATTTGTTGTCATTTTTAATCCCAGATCCAACGTCTCCTACAAGCCCAGTCAGTTTGCTTTTAAATGCTAGACTAAATGGGGCATCTGGGTGGCTCAGGTCATAATCTCTGGGTCCTAGGATCGAGCCCCAAGTCAGGCTCCCTGCTCAGTGGAGAGTCTGCTTCTTTCTCACCCTCTGCTCTGCTCTGTTCTTGCTCTCACTTGCTCTCTCTCAGATAAATAAATAAAACTTTTTTAAAAAATCAGACAAAATAGAAATCAAAGAAGGTGACTTGAATTCAGTTTTTTGTCATTTCCTTTTCTTGCTTTATCACCCTTTTTTTTTAATTTATAAGATGCAAAGTTGTTAAATTATTCACAAGAAACGAGAGTTTGAATTTAAGCCTGGAGTTAAATAATGCTGATGGCATTATATCATCTTCTCCTTTAAAGTATGATAGAAAGACAAGACTTTCATTAACTCAGAATAACTGTCTTGAACTTACCGACTCATAGGACTGCAGCGTGGGGCTGAATCTCATACTGACTTCCAGTCCGGGCTGATAACACCTGGTGTTTTCCCCAATGAATATTCAGTTCATAGGTATTGTACAAATCATTGCTTATAAGTGAATTTATGGTGTGCGTGTGTGTGTGTGTATGTGAAAACCAAGAAAAATCAAATAAAACGTACATTTTCAAGAGAGGTTCTACGGTGTTTGAATTTGAGGATTCTTCCACTGTGTTGGTTGAGAAGAAGATTACATGCGTTTATTAGTGGGTGGACCCCCCGACGAGCCTATCCACAAAGCCCCCGGACACTCTGTGCTTGGGCATGGAGTGGAGAAAGTGGGGCCTGTGTGGTGAGAAACAGGGTGGGAGCAGCTTTCCTCTGAGGAACAATAGTCACAAAGACTGTTACCTGAGATGTTCCCTCCATTATATTTCTCTAGAAGACAGGGCGCCCTGATCTTTTCTTTCCCATCAAAGGTGAAAAGATTGAGAGTCATTCTTTACTGTTTGAATGGAGAATTGCCCACATGTTTCTTTGCCAGGGAAAGGTAAGCAGAAATGAGGACAACTGGGCCACACTTGCCCGGAGTGCGAATTGGGCTACGGGGAAGCCAGGAACGCTTTGGAAAACAGCCACGTGTGCAGCACCACTGATCACAATCCAGACAGAATTATGGCTGGTTTGGTTGAAGTTGAGGAATGTATTTTACCTGTTTCTTGCTTTTCAACGGTCTGTCTGCTTCTTAGGGAGGTTAATTCACCAGAGTCACCACGAAAAATACAATGAAACTTTCAAGAAATCTGAGATCAAGTCTACTTACGGCTTGTAAAAAACAGTAAGGATTTCTGTGTGCTCATAGGAAGGCATGCTTCCTGATAATGGGCATTTTATAAGGCATGCCTTAAACTGAATGACATGCAACAAGAGAAAAGCCTATTGGCTTTTCAGTTGTCATTTCCTAGCACATCCCCTGGGATCTAGGGGTAAGACGGAAGGAAAGGGGCCAACCCACCACTCTGAAACCTGACTCCAGTTCAGGGAGGACCAGGGGATCTTTGGGGGTTGTGAAAACCCTGGAGCACTGAGATCCGGCTATCCAGGCCCTAACACACTGCTCCCACAACATCTTCTTTAGGGGCTGAAGGTGGTGGACAGCAACAAGTAGCGTTCAGCAGAACACCCTGAGGGAAATAATCATGAGCAAATGTGAAGTACCCCATACATTCTCAGACTAATTGGGGCAGTCTTTGCAGATGGCCTGTAGTTGTGTAGGGAGCCTATAATCATGTAGGCCAGCAGACTCTATGAATTCATGTCAATGTAATTGCAATTAAACTTGTAGTTTGGGTGGCCTGGGGACATTGAGCTATATATATATATTAATAAAACTGATGAACATTTACTTTTTTTCCCATTATTTTACTCAGATGATATTGAGCGAACGGCCCCTGAATTGCCTTGTAACTTAGTGCCACTCATTAGTGTTTATACATTAACCAAACATACTCGCTTGAATAATCTTACAGTTGATTTATTTCTATTTATTTTTTTCACTGTTAGAAGCTTTCCCACTTCTATTTCTCTAGCACATACAAAGAGTTATTTATGAACACAGTAAAACAAAGAAAGTGCTTATTCAAATATGCCTGAAAAAAAAATACTAGTTATAGTAATGGCTTCTTTGAATATATTTGTTATATTCTTTGGGGGAAATTGGAAAATGATTAAAAATAACTTGCATTTGTATTACAGTTCATGTTTCACAGCCTTTTCATAATTTAGGTATTGGTTTATCTTCTCCAATCTCTGAAATCTGGGTAAGGCTGATGTTATTCTCATTTTACTGATAAGAGACATAGAGTAGCTTGATTGACCATTCTGGGCAATACAGTTACTGAACAAGCCCAGGTCTTGAAACCAGGGTGTAGGAGAACCAGTGTGAGTTATTCAAGAAATATTGTGTTTCTATTACTGTGTTCCAAGTATTGTTGTAGGTGTGAGGTACCCTGTAATGAATAGATATCCATTGTTCATGAAGCTTATGTTCTAGTGGGTACAACACAGACTATGAACAAAGAGATCAGTAAAATATATAGTATGGGAAGTGGTAATATGTCTATGGAGAAAAATGACATAGAATTAGGGGGCCCGGTGTGCATGTATGTATGAGTGTGTGTGTGTGTGTGTGTGTGTGTGTGTGTGTGTGTATTTTGAGAAGGGGGTTTGGTGTTTTAATCAGGTTGCCAGAACAGATTTCAATGAGGAAAGACTGGAAAGACTCAAGAGAGTAAGCCACGTGGATGTAGGGGGAAGAACATTCCAGACAGAAGGAGTAGCCAATACAAAGCCCCAAGGCTTGCCTGATATGTCAGATGAATAGCATGGCGGCTAGCCTGGGAAGAATGAGAGGGGAAAGGAAAGACGTGAGCTCAGAGAGGTATGCGGAGGTCATTAAAGTTTGATTTCCAACTCCTCAATGACATATCTTTTTCAAGATGACATTTTGTTTGCTTTTGCAAGGGAGTTTTTATACCTTAGGTGGAACATGGGTTATTTCCCATTGGAAAGAGGCAGCAAAGTTGATTTTGATCCCAGCAGCTATATGAGGAAACGCTGAACGGAGGCATTCCGATTCACATGCAGCAGCAACAACAAAAACCTGCAGAAACCATTAGCAACCACTTTGGGGTATGGGTGGGACAGCAGGGGGAGCCAGCGACCCTCAGCCAGCAAGTGACATTAGGGCATGGGGGGTGGGGCGTCACTGCTCAGGAAAGGCAAACGCCAGAAATGACTCTTGCTTTCTCAACACATTGCTGCTGGGCAAAGCGGGGTGCTGAGGTGGCACCCCAACATGGAGCATAGCCCAACATTTGTGGTGGCCCAGCCCCAGGCAGAGCTAGAGAAGGCGGTAGACAGGAAGGAGGAGCTAAGCATGTGCACTGGCTCCCCAGTAGCTTTCCATGGGAGAAACCAAGGTGTGTCTACTTGAAATGCAAATGTTTCCAGATGTTCTCCATTTATCCACTGTCTGCTGCAGTCATTTTCAAAGTACGGTCCTAGAAGCAGCCAACTCAGTGTTACCTGAGAATGTGCGGGCCCCACCTCAGATGTACTGAATCAAAACAGGGTGGATAGAAATCTGCATTTTTTTCTTTATCGAGCCCTCAGGTGACTCTGATGGAGGATAAAGTTTGAGAATCAATAGCAAGCAGGAAAAAAACCCAAAGCATGAGGACAGTAGGCATTTAAAACCTCCCCATCTGGGCTCTACTTCCATCTCCAGCCACATCCCATCATTCTTCCTCAGGCTCGGCAAACTCCAGCCGCACTGGCCCATCCCCCTTATGGCTACTTAGGTTTATACCAGTTCCATCACTGGTGGCTCTTTCTTCTTTGCCAGGATGCTTTCTGCCATGTGTCCTCTTGGCAAAATCAGACTCAGTGTTCCAGATGTAGCTAAAGCAGCCCCACTATGGCACTCCCACAAGTCATGGTTCATCAACACCAGCCCACCTTCCCTGGAGGGTAAGTGATAATGATCTATGTGTCTGCTTTCCTTTCCAGATCAGAGACTCTGTGAGGACTGGGGCCATAGCTGGGGTTGTGTCAGCAGTGCCAACACAGAGCTTGGACCACAGTGCTTGAAAGTCTGTCTTTGATGCTATTGTTGAATAAATGGAGGCCAAGGAATGAAGCCACCACCGGCTGTTGATATTTGAGCAGACAGGCATGGCCTGTGTTGCATTGGACAGTCAGGGCTGGAGCTGAAGGAAGAGATTTGGTCTGAGCTGTATGGTGCTCTCTGGTGAAGATAGGTTTTAAAGGGGAGCTCTGGGCAGAAGGGGAACATAGGGAGATATGGTATTCCTGGAAGGAAACTGAAAGGCAGAAGTCTGAACTGAAAATGGAAGCCCCAAAAGCAATGTTGCTCCAAATTGTGAGGCAGGCAGTTGTGCCGAGGTCAGGTGGGTGGGGGAAGGTTTCTGTTGGCTAAACCTTGGACTGGAATCTGTTCCCCACAATTAGTTGTGTGACTGGAATATGTTATTTAGCTCTTCTGAATCTCAGGTTTCTTTTAAAAGTGGGATGTAATATATAAAGTGAGAACAATGACAGTACTTAATAATAGGAATTAACATTTATTGAGTGTTCCTGTAGGTTATCTCTTTTAACCTTTACAGCCACTCTGTGACGTCAATATTTGGACCTCCCATTTCATAGCACTCAGTGACTTGCCTACAGTCATATGGAGGGTGAAAGGCGGGAGTATGAACTTGAATCCAGCCATTTGACTCTGGGGTCCTAGATCTGCCATTATGCTATACCGTCTCCTTAAGGAACTGTAAGATAATGTATGTAAAGCACCCAGCAAGTGATGAAATGATAGTCACAATTTTCCTAGGACCAAACTGGCTTCAAAATGTGGGAAAAACAATCCCAGAATGTGGGAAGGAACTTTGGGATGAACACCAGATCTTTCCATGCATATTTGTCTTTCCCTTGGCTGTGAGAAGGATGTTCTAACTCTGCTACATCTGGCCATTAACCATGGGTCACCTGAAATTAACCATAACCTTATCTGCAGAGAGAAAATCGCTATCTCCATCTGTGGCCTTAATCCAATTGTTAAGAGTGCTGTTTCAGATGACAGAGTATTAATTTCTGCTAAAGTCTTGGGAGGCTCCCTCTCTGTACTCTTTGGAGAAAGCACATGAGCAGAATGGCATAATCTCCAGGTCTTTGATGCTTCTGGGAGCAGAGTTATGCCCTCTGTTGCTTCAGTTCAGGGGAAACCACCTTTCCAAAGAGTTCGGGCAGGCTTCTGACATTAAGACAATGCAAAAGCACTTTGCTGATCTTAAAAGATCAGCCTCTATTAAGAGAGAAAATGCAAAACACAACTCCCCAGAATTGCTTTCTCTGAGCTGCTGACGATGAATGATTCAGAGGGTTGAGGAAACTTTGCCCCATCTAGAGGTCTTGGAGACTATTACTGAACAGAAGGTCAAGATAACATTCTGTATGCTTTTCTGGCGATTACACCAAGGGAAGCCCTTCCCAGTAGATTTTATTGAGAGCCCCTTGTCCCAAACACTTCCCCTTCAAGCCCCCGGAAGGAGACAGGAGCAACTATGTATGGAAGCTGTTGGCAAGTTCAGAATCATGAGGTGACCTTGATTTCCAAGGCCACAGTGTCGCTCTTCATTTCTTCAATGATTCCATTTTAACAGCTTGACTTGGGCTTGACTTTCCACCTGGTGTTCAGTGAGTCTGTTAAGCAGCCAGGTGTGGGCCTGGCCCAACACAGGCCTGCGAATGCGATGTGGGCACCTGTCTTTGTGCAAAATAAAGAGTGGGCCCATTACGGATCAAATCATGTACTTCAGAGAGACAGGTTGAAGTCTTCACCCCCCCGCCCCTTACCTGTGAATGTGACCTTACTGAGAAAGAGCATCTTGGAATATGGAATCAATTTGAGATCAACTCGATATGACTTGTGTCTTTCTAAGAGAGGGAAACGGAGACAGACACAGAGAGGAAAACACTGAGTGAAGACACATACACAGAGGGAAGGCGGCCCTGTCACTGTGGAGGTTGCTGCAGGGCAAAGAACAGCTGGGGCTGTGAGAAGCTGTGAGAGGCAAGGAAGGATCCTGCCCTGGAGGCTTCAGAGGAAGCATGGCATTGCCAAGAAACCTAATCTCAAACTTCAAGCCTCTGGATCTAGAAGAGAATAAATTTCTGTTGTTTAAGGACACTCAGGTTGTGGCACTTTGCCGGGTCCTATTCTGCAACAGGAAGCCGGGGCCTGAGCTCTCCGGGAGTGCCCTTCATGGTGTCCTTGACGAGCTTTGTAGCCTCTTGCCACTGTCAGGCTGATGATGGTCAGGAAGCCCTCTTCGGGAGCTCTGGGCAGTAGGCGATACCAAGGGTCGTCCTCCCGAGCACACAGTGGGTAGGAAGCATTGTAAGACTGCTGGGCCCCGTCTCACCATCCAGCCCAGAAGCAGTAGCCCAGGCGAGAGGGAGGCTTGTATACCAAGTCACCTTTCTGAGCCTGGGCTGCTAGTTGTCCTGCTTCAGGCTGCAGGCCACCTCTCTACTCCTCACCTGGTCTGGAGAACCTGTCATCATGGACCACAGGAGGCCAGAGAGGCAGTCTGGCCAGTTACCTTGACTACTTATGACGTAATGCTTTAAACTACTTCCTGGCTGCCGGTGTAATGAGATTCTAGACACTGCCGGCTCCTCCCAGCCCTGGCGGCAAGCAGTTGAAGTGAGAGCCACACTGCTCACTTTTAATGATCCCTTTCGGTGATATCTCTAGGATGCATTTGCATTAGCAATGAGAAGGGAGTCTGTCACTGAGCTGTATGGGCTTTTTGCCCAGGGGACCCAAGATTATTGCTGGCAGGTCGTTTTTTGCTGTGGGCACTCCCGGTGTGGCTCAGCTGCTGCGAGGCTTTCCTCATTCTCCCTGTTGTGCTTTAGTTCAGATGCCCTGCAGCAGTTCAACGGTAAAGAAGGAACAGGACCCTCAGTAAAACGGATTTCTGGGAACTTCCACATATACCCGGAACCCTGAGTAGATCAGACAACAATCCCAAGGGATTTCTTCACAAAGCATGTTCTCTTTGTCTCCAGCCATTTATGCCCTCAAAGTCTTTAGGGTTTTGAAAGGAGGTTTTTAAAAAGCAGAGGCACTGGAGCAAAGTCACCATCAGCACAGGACTTAGGCTGCTTCTCGCAGCTCTCTCTCTCTAGTCCTTGTGGAAAGTACCACTGGGCCACATCCTGATGAGCCCAAGAGCAGAGCAGGGGTGAGGGTAGGGGGGCTTTCCTCTTTCTCCGTCTACTGCAGCACTTTGACAGGTGCCAAGAGTGGGTGCCCATTCAGCAGTGTGTGTGAGAGATTTTTTTGTTTGTCCCTTTCAATGACTAAGTAGTCATTCATCTCCTAACAGCAGACAGGAGAGGAGGTGGGTAGGAAGACCCTGTGCACTATGTCCAGTGTGACATTAGTGTCAGTTGCAATAAACCTCCCGACAGAGCCGGGGAAGGCCAGGGCTCCTTCTCCCGGGTTTGTGTGAGGAGAGAGCCGAGGGGTCTCCGGCACCCAGAGGAAGCCATTTTGTGAGGATTCTTTTATCTGCTCAGACGGGCGAGGAGTTCTGAGAGGCTATTAGAACAGCACGGACTGTGGCCAACAGTCCAGATGTTTGGGTCAGAGGCTGTGGATCATCTTTAAAAGCCACTCGGAGTGTCACAGCCAAGGAATCCTTTGTTAAGACGCCCTTGGGCCCGGAAGGTATTTTCTGGATGGTGTCAGGAAATGAAGCGCCAAGGGGTTCACAAATCTACTCGAACATATGGATACTATTTTCTAAAGCCAAGCCAACTTTACGGTGGCAACAGATTCCTAATATCTACTGTTGTTCGGCCCCTTCGGTTATGCCTTTGAAATGCTGACTTGCCATCTGGCTGGAACTGGGGCCCTCGGTCTAGACATCAGGACAAATGTGAGAATGAGAGAGCCCGAACAGAAGACCTCTGGGTCCTGGCAGATCCTCCCACCTGCAGGACTAACTAAGACAGACGTGTTCTGGAGGTGGAGACACAGCGGGGCTCCAGGGAGACCTCTCGGGGCCTCTCTCTTGGGGGTAACACGCCTGACATGTCTATACGTAAACACTGATACTTTTTCATTTGCTCGGGTGTCTTGGTCTAAATGGAGATCTTAGGATGCAGCTACACATGGAGAAAATAGTCCTATTGGTATGTCACAAGTTGTGGTCACTTCTTTATTTCTCTGATTCTCAGTAATTAACATAAGCACGCTGTGTACCATCTTGTACCATCATTCTCCTGAAACCTGCACACGGCCCCATGCTCTCCGTGACTGCTTTGCACATTCATTTATGATCTCTCATGTGCTGAGTGAAGACAAATGATGTCATAGCATCCTGAAAAGGAAGATTATACAGCAGTTCAAAGCGGGAAGTGGATAGGAGAAATGAATCATGTTGGGGGACTACAGAACACAGACGTGCCAGCATCCAAAGAATTCGTGCTGCAGCAGGCAGTACCATATTTATGTTAGGAGCAGATACATTATGCAGATAGCATTTTTGCACGGGCAGACTTGCAGCCCTTCATCAGCAAAAAGCATAGCAGTAAAAAAGCAGGGCAGAATTTTCTGTTGATTCTAGCAGTAAGTGGATTAGACATCTACTTAATGCGGGTTTCAATAACACCGCAATGTGAAACCTATCTTCAAGTGAACAAACAAGACAGTTGTAGAAACATCAAGGGACATCTTATTAAAATTTGCATCCCAGGATTGACAAAGTTTGGGGCTTTATGAGGCCTGATTTTTCTGAACCAACAAACCAAACTTTAAAAAAGTTATAGCCCATGTTTGTACAACCTATTTATGTCAAAGGGGTCTCTGCATAGTTTCCTGTTTTTACAAGTTCAAGCAACACAAATAATTTATACAACACTGGAGGTCTGTTGAATTTATTTTTCCTCTTAAAGAAGTCTTGGGGAGGGCAGCCTCCCCTCCAAGATGGTCCCAATGATCCCAGCTCCTGGTACTCACACCCTGTGAGATCGCCTCCCTAAGGGTGTTCCTGTTGGTCTGTGTCAGTAATAGAATATTGCAGAATTGGTGGTAGGTCATTTCTGAGGTCCAGGAGCCATAAGATACACCGTGGCTTCCTCTTCTTCCTCTCTCTCTCTTCTCTCTGATCACTCACTCTGGGGAAGCCAGCTGCCATGACAGGAAGAGCCTCTGGCTGTCCTCTGGAGAGGCTTACATGAGAAGGAGCGAAGGCCTTCTGTCAACAGCCACGGAGTGAGCCATCTTGGAGGCAGATCCTCCAGTTCCAGCCTCTAGATGACTGCAGACTGCCCAGTGGCTTAAATTGCCATGTCATGGAGGCTCTGCGCTAGACCTCCTAAGCACCCAACTAAGCCACTCTGGGATTCCTAGCCCTCAGAAACTATAAGATAATAAATGCTTGTTATTTTAACCTGCCAATTTTAGAGTAGTTATGCAGCTACAGAGAGCTGTTGCAGGAGCCTAGATCTGACTAAATACCAAGAAGCACAAATGAAGGTCACTTCCTGGTTTGAGTCCATGATTCAGGAAGTAGATATATTTACTGCTTAGTCACTGACTAGGACTTCAGCATGAGCAATTTTTTAGTGCTCTTGGCTCTGCCTCCTCGAGTGAGCTAATTAGTGACATTCATTCCATTTTCATGTATTCTTTCAAAAGATGCATATTGGAACAGATTCAACATTGTCATTCTTCATTATTGTCATGAATCACTCCATTCAGGGGTTTGTCTCGGTGAGGCAAAAAATGCCCAGTCCTTCTGCATTTTTGTCCTTTTCCCACTTCTCATACGATCAAGCTACAGAGTAGGACTGCAAATTTCACTCACATTTCATCTGAATGTGCAGAGAACGTATAGCTCTTTTATTTTTTCTACAACCATCTGGTTTTCTTGCCATTGATCACCTGGGAACAGACCAACTGAAACAATTGACAACTGACTTTAATACTTTGGTTAAAATGTAATCTGACTTGCAAACTTAGGATGCACTTTGAAATCAGTCCTTTTTAGGGGGGAAAAACCCAAAACACCAAGTTATTTCTCCCTCACTTTTGTCAGTCATCTGCTTAGCACCTAGCTTCGTTAAGAAGTCACCTGGGTATGCTGTGGACTTGGTGAGACCTCTAAGATCTCATGGTGGAGGCAAAATCAGGGTCCTTGGGTGTGATGTCCTTTGGCTCCTGACATCTGCATTCTCTCTGCTATTTCTTCTCTCTTCCTGGCCCATATCTGTTGTACACTGTAGGTGACCTCATCCCCAGTCCCTCTCCTATGGGTGCTATGAGCCCTTGTGTGTTTCTGTCTGGGTCACATTCTCCATGGTCCTTGCTGCAAATCTGCCTGGCCCTGGGGAAGTTGCTGCTCTCTGCTTTGTCCAGATTCTCAGGCATACCTAGGTCCTGTCTATACTGCTTGGAACCAAGGGTGGTCCAGAGAAGCTAAAACTCTGGCCTGCATCTGGTTCACTCTGCCAAACAACCAAAATGATTTTGATGTGGCTGCAAACAAGACTGGTAGAAGACAGCTATAAAACAACATTCTTGTGTATGGGAGTCCCAGGAGCTCCCATATGCCCTCAGCCTGAATGTCAAGTCAATTATCTGATACCTGATCTATATACCCAGTCCAGGCTGAAGCCCTGAGAGGATAGGCAATGTCTATCACACAATGTAATAGTTATACACTGTAATGGCCTGCTCTTTCTCACTTTCTTTTTCTCTGGTCACTTTTATCCTCAGGGCTCCTATCTCCCATTTCCCACGTTTTTAGTCTGCCATAGAACTGTAAGCCTTGCCAACTCCTTACTTGATCAGAAATTAGCTAAAAGGATTATTTTCTTTATACCACCAAGGAAGAAAAAGAGTGCAGTCCTCCAGTATAGGGAATAAAGGGTTGCTAAAAGTCCACATCTTGAGTGTCATGAGACAAGTATAACCTCAGTCTTTCCCTGTTCATTCCTTCTGGAACAAATCTTGATTTCCCACGCAGATGGTTGTCTTGGGCCAACGTGGGTGAAGACCATGAACTCAGAAAGGCAAAAGAAAAATTCTCATTCATTATTTTCAAAATATGGCCCCATTGTCTCTGTCTCTATTATTATTTTTCATTATTGGTCACCCATTCACAGCTTATAATCTGCAAAATGGAGACAGCGACACTTGATATAAAAATTCATTTGAGTATAGTGGACACACAATGTTATATTAGTTTCAGATGTATAACAGAGGGATTTAACAAATTTATACATTATACTCAAAAAACTAAAAAGAGAAATGCCATATGATCCAGTAATTGTATTGGATATTTACCCAAAGAAAGAGAAAACTCTAAAACCAACACTTGATTTCAATTCAACTTTATTCCACTTGCCCTCTGTCTTGGAAAAAAGGCTTTGGGTACCAACTCCTTGTGTCCCTCACCATCCACTTTCCACCCACACAAGCAATCAAGATTCCCAGAGATACTGAAGTTTTATAAAGTTCGGTTGAGCTGATGAGCAACTAAGCTGAAAGCTGACTTTGGTGTCCTTGGGTGGCCAGACTGCCCACACAATGCACAGTGTCCCTAGGAATGCAAGACTGTGTTTCATCAGGGAGCACCCTTGAGACACTCAGTGAAACTATGGAGCCTTGTCTGTGTTTCTTTCACATTCTTGTTCTTTCCTTCCTAATCATCTTTGGAAATGAAGTCAGCCAAGTCAAGGCAAGAAGTCATATATCAAAGAGTCCTTGTACCTTCGGTGAATTGTTTTCCCCCCTTCAGGCAAAACAACACAGAGCCATCCACCACTACTACCTCCCCTTGTGCTTCGTGTCATTCTATTATTTTTCTTGATTTAAAATCAAACCTGCTTATGCCTTCTAGATGTAACTAGATGCCATCTTATTGCTTTCACATTGAGCCAAACTTTATAAAAGACTGGGAGAGAGCCTTCACCATATTCTAGCATCTTCTATATCAGCTGCTATAGCTACAGTGGAGGTCCAGCTCCTACAGGCTTCTCCTATCAGAATCCCCAGCCTTCGGGTATGCTTGTGGCATCTATCTTTCCCTCTTTGTATTTGTAGGTGATAGTATTTAGTGTCTGTTCCTACTTTCATTGGGAGGCAACATTTAGGGAACAAATTCTCTAAAGAATACATTAACAGTTGTGTTCATCAGCTCTAGGCTTGTCCATGTTTAAGTCCTTGTATGGTAACAGTAGCCAATGGTTATTGCCTACTTGCTGTACTTGAGGAAAACGCCTTATAGGCATTTTCACTTAGCCTTTACTGACAGCTCTATTATTTTCTTTCCATTTTATAGACAAGGAAACTGAGGTGTGGATAGGCCAGTTAAGCAGATTATCCAAGATTACAGTTACTGAATGGTGGTGCCAGGGTTCACACCCAGGGCGGTCTGACTCCAGAACTCTTGTTCTCTGGTCTGCTCAGTTCATATCATAATCTCAAGGTTTTTATCAGAGATGTGTCTTTACTAATAATAACAACTTAAAAGAAGCCAGCTTCCCAAGACTGCCAATTGGGGGTGTCTTTCGGGCATCTCTGAATCCGGGGATTATAGGGGAACCCATCAGGTTTCATGTCAAGCCTGCTTATCTCTCTGAAAAGAAACAGCAATGCCAGGCTCTCACTCTTTGAAGGCCTGTGGAAAAAGCCCATAGAAGTGTCTGTGATGCACAGACTGGTGTGTGTCCCATTATGGGTGGGTACTTTGCCTTTCTGAGACTAACTCCCAGAAGCAATCTTCCTTTTCAGGGCAATTTCTTACAGCACATCACAGCATAAACATCCACGTAGGGCTTGGATGTGTTAGGCCCATGACTTTTCATCCCTCCTCATGAGTTGACCTTGCCATGTCTGATTTTTTTTTCTGTTTTTGTTTTTGGTTTTGATTTTTTGGTTTTGGGGGTCCCCCCCCATCTTGGCTGAAATATGCATTTGCGGGTACAAGGGGGATAGGGCAAAGGTGAGGGAGCAGAAAGAGACACTGAGTGGGAAGATGAGAACAAGGCTGTTTCTATTCCTCAACTGGCCCACGAGATGAGAGCTGATTCCTGAAAGACTACGGGGACCATTTGACAGAGGCCCAGAATAACTCCTGCTCACACAACGCTGCATCTGGGCTCAGGTAACACAGCATCACACAGAGTTTAGGAGAAAAATGTTCTTTCCATTTCTGTGCTGAATGCATAACTGCAACCGCAGTCTGAAAGTTCTTCAATGGTAGATGTTCAGCCGTGTCTGCTGCAGTTCATTTTTATAGAATATAGTAGCAGCAGTGGAGTGGAGGTAACTAACTCACAAAACCTGCCTTCAGTAGCTTGAATGATGAGACCAGAAAGTAAGACAGATATCGTGGTTGAGAATTCCTAAAATTGACTGGGGACATGAGCGACAGGGGCTGATACCATAATTATGTTGCTGGGGACTTTGGCTGGGTAAATTTGAGTATAGTTGTGGCTGAGACTGATGTGAGCAACAAACCAAGGTGGCATATGGACACTCAAGTTTATACGTCTTCACAGCAATTGTAAATACTCCGTGACTATAAATGTAATAGCCTCTTCTCAGTTGCGTGTTGATCAAACACATGTTCACAGTGACTTGATTAGCATCTCCCATCTGATCCCTTGTTCCTAGGTAGCCCCAGATTCTGCCTGATCCTTCTTTGCTCCCCCATTAATCCACATGCTGTGATGATCCATGATGTGTCTACCAACTTCAAGGCTTGGGGCTCATCCACTAACGCAAAGCATTCTTTCTGTGATTGCTTCAACTTAATTCCTCCATATAAGAAGTTTCTGTCTTGCCACATATCATGCAAATCTCCTAACTCCCTCTTGTTTACATTACTCTGGTTTTTAATCGACAATCTCCAAGATGGAATACATGCCAGAAGGAGTAGGGAGTGTGGGTCTTCTTCACTGTGTAACAGCTAGGCTGGTGCTTTCAGCTAAAATATGTGGGAGTATTTCTCTTGTCTGCCATAGGAAGATTCCCCTAGACTTCCCTACGTTTGACTGGGGAAAGACGAACAGGCAGGTTATGTGTTAGCTGGAAATACCTACTCCTACTTTTCAGAAATCCTTTCATCTACAGTTGATTCTCTATCCTACAAACGCCCTTCTCCTCCACACTCCCAGGTTATATGAAATTGATATTCTCCATTAAAAGGAGGAAGTACAACTTAATTATTTCATTCTTCTTCTGTATAGATTATGCTACAAGTATTCATGGAAAATGAAGCTCCAGTTCCAGGAAGTAGTTAGCTTTACAGCTGTCCATCGAAGACGACAGTTTCTCTAGAACCGTGACTTAAAACAGAAGTGGGTGTCATTTGTTTATTAACTGGGTTTGCATGTATGCTAGGTAAATTTGATAGGAAAGGGGTTTAAATAAGAACAACAAATATTTCCCCACTTACCTTAATCATAGAAATTCTGGTTAGAGGAACAGTTTATCAGCAAATGCAGTTTGGTTATCATTTCCTTTTCTATCTTGAAAGCGGGATCACATAAACCATGAAGGTCTCTGATTGATTTTGCAGCTATTGGATTATTTCAAACAAAAAAGAAAACAGCCACAGAATAATTGAATCAGTCTTGTTATATAGACATAGCTTCAGGCCAAAGCCCCAGGCATTTCTTTCCTTCTGCATTCTTGTTGTAGAAAGACTCTATGGCTTTTTCAGGCACTATTTTAGATTTTTCCCCATTTCCAAATGCATTGTATATTCAAGATAGTCTTTTTCATCTTTACATTTTACATTCTGAGAATTCATGTTTAAGCAACATACTGCCTTTAGAAAAAAACCAGAATGCATTAAGCTTCACTATTTCCCTCTTACACAGATTCCTTTAAGCTTCGAAATTGTTATTCGGTGAAGTCAAGTGGTAAATCTGCCCTCATCTGTGGTGTGTTCAGACCGCTGCCTGGAACGCTTTGGATTGACATGATTAAAAAAAGAGCTCAAGCCAAATCTATTTTATCTTTACTCTCCTTTGTTTCCAATGATGTATGAAATTTCTCTTAGGATATTACAAATTTTCTTCCAAATTTTTCTTCTCCTGTCAACAGCAAAAAGTTCCCTTACATCACTTTCCACTGGGGCCAGACCATGACAACGCAGCTTTATTTAACAAATGCCTCAAAACATGCGTCTAACATCTGTCTTAGAAAGCCACTGCACCCAGCTTTAAAACTTCTCGCTGACAGAGGCAGGACAGAAATAGAGCACGTTTTTATCATATTAATCTTAAATAATGTGGCTTTGTTATAAAGAAATTAAAAATATCCTTCTAAAAATCTTGTGTTGAATTTATGTCATAACTATTAAGTTAGCTATAACTTTCTAATTGCATTTTGAAAAATAGTTCCATCAAAACACACTTTAGAGGGGTGATTCTTTACTTATAATTTCATTTTATGGGATTCCAGGGTCATTTTTCAAGATAGAACAAGTTTAATTCTGTTTTACTTTTGACTTTATATTAAGATGCTCATTGAGATACTCATTAATTAAGAGACATTTGTGAAATTTGAAAAAGAGAATGATGGACTATCCAATAGTACTAAAAAAGATGATTATTCTGGTTCCATCTTGGTCTTCTGCATTTTATTTTTCTAAAACATTCACTTGGAGTTATAGTTGGAAAATTCTAAAAGTACTTCTTAAATGTCCTCTTTTTTTTGAGGAGGGAACAAAGTTCTCACTTTTGAGAGAGTGTCTTGATTTTGCTTTTGGAGAGGGGGCCATGACCAGAACAATGGGGTATCTTCTGAGACCTGAAGCAGAGGTCCTATTTCCAAAGTGGTAAAACTAAAGGATCCTACTTCCAAATATAGTCACTGCGTTCTCACTGGTACTGGATTCACACAATGCTATGCGTGTTTCCTTTTATTACTGGGATTTTTTTTTTTTTTTTTTTTTTTAAATAAAGACTGTTGTGGCTGTCAGAGCAGGCAGATAATGAGACTGTGTCAGAGGACTGGGAACATTACCTTGGCCAATATTCTAGGCTACTGATCCAAATTCTGTCTCTGGCATTGGAACAGCTATAGATTTTACACAACAGGACTTCACATCTCAGCTACTCTCTTTCCATCCCATCAGCAATCAGATCTTAGGCCTGGGCAGAAACTCCAGAGGAATGCATTAAGCCTGGTGCTTCAATATACACTAAAATCTTGCGTGAAGAAAATTGATATTTCAAAAGTTTAGATGTTCTAAGAATACTGTGGTTCAAAAAGGAAGCCCTTGTCTTCTGTTACTATAAAGTATGCAGAGATAACTCATTATTTTGAGATTGTACAGTGTAGTGGGAGAAATGAGGCAGTTCTCTAAATAACACACATAAAAACAAACTACTTGTAATTCACTAGATGGTTGTTTCTAGGGGTAAGGTTATTTCTAGAATATCAAAGAGAATATTCAGAATAGTAGCTTCAATTCTTTACTTGATATCTTTAAAGTAGATGTATTTACATAGCATACATATTTGTATAAAATTCACATTAAAAAATACTCAAGTCCAATGTACATGACTAATTGTCACAAAGTACACGCACCTATCTCACTACCTCCTAGGTCAGAATATAGACTACTCTGAGCACTCAAAAGCTCTAGTCACTCAGACCCTGTTCAGGAGCACACATTAGAATGAGTGGAGTTATCAACAGTCTCCAGCTGCCATGCTTTCACAATCTACTATGGTGTCCATGCCAAGGCAACTCTCTCCCTGGGCTGCTTCCAGCCAGTGACCACACAAGGCCCAAACCCTAGACTGGGCCATTCCTACATAATCCAGAATTTCTCTTGGCCAGTCTCTGCTCTGGAGCACCCCCACAAGTTTGGCCAAGATCTTCTCAGAACTACACTGTAGTGTGAGGCTCTTCCAACCAAATTCTCATCTGTGCCTCTTTCTCTTCATGAGAGTCAGACCTTCATTGTGGTTATGGCTTTCCCACCTACTTTTGCTCTCTCCTTCCTTTACCTTCACAGTCATTTCTCTAATAAATTTCTGTCACTTCTAATTCTATCATGGTGTCCCCTTCCCAGAAGACCCTAATGGAGACAGTTGGTACCAGGAAAAGAGATAGAAAGACAGAGTTCGAGTGTCAGATTACTCACTACATGGTTTGCAGGGAGGAAGCTCAGTGGAGACCCCATTGTGACTAGTACGTGGAGCACAGATAGTTCCTGACACAAGGTAGTGAGCTAGCTCTTAGTGAAAGCTCTTAAGGCTTTCACCAGTGGAAATCTGGAGAAACATCCTTGTGAAACGGAGTACCCTTACTATGGCAGTGACTCCAAAATTTAAGACATTAGGGGAACAGTGCAAAAGAACAGTGGAGTTGACTGGTTATTATTAAGTTGTGTTGATGGCTTATAGAGGGATAATGAGCTGAGATGGTTCATGAAAACTTAGAGGATATGTGAGAACTTATAGCTTACAAAGAGGCCCTCATATAGACAAAGCTAAGAGTAGACATAGCTAAGCAGCAAGCATAGGACTTAGTTAGAGTTGTGTCTCATGAAGCCCAAGTCATTGGCTAAAAACTTGAGACTCTGAAATATGGATTGGGACATCTGGATAGATGTGCCTGATGACTGTGTCTCTGTAGACTCCCCTGGACCTGCAGTGTTTACAGAGATGGTCTTCATCTCTTCTAAGAACTGGTACTTTCCCAATTTGGGAAGATACTGCAGAGGCTTCTCAACAAGACAACAGGTGTGCCTCACCTCCCCTCTCCCCCACCCCTGCCCAGGAATTGTCTTACCACCTGTCCTTGATATCAGGCCAAAAAGCAGGGTTAAATCCCAGGGTAACCTCCTGGGATGTGCTGGACAGAGAAGGGAAGAAGGATGTTATACCCCAAAGGAGCAGCAAAAATTAGCTAGCATATACTAGCAGGAACCAGGGGAGTACTCTTGGGCCTGGATTTTGAAGGTGCTTGACCAAGGGGCCTGGAGTGTAAGATTTCATTAGCAAGAATTCATTGACTTGGGCACTCTTTTGAAACACAGAATTTAACACTCTGGCAAGGACCCCAGAGGGCAGGAAAGATTTAATTCTAGGGTGGGTCTAAGAGGCACAGAGAAAGTGCTGGCCTTTGTTGATGAAGATGAAATGCCTGGGTGCCATGGCAGATGACATAGAGAGAGATAAAAAGCTCAGGGGTGTTGGCACACTAGAATACACATTCAGAGATTCGTGAGTCTTTTCAGGATTCTTTCTATGAAAAGACCCAGAGGACATACCATTCACCAAGGCCATCAGGAATGCATGGATGAGAGGGACACCAGCATCTCCAAAATGTTCAGTGCAGGCTTTCCACTGTAGGCAGTAGGACAAGCAGTCACAGAGCTGGGCTTGCTACCATCCATGGAGATGATTAGACCCTGAAGCAATAGAGAAGCCAGAGAGCCGTAATGACTGCACTGACCGGCAAGATTTGGAGGCACTGCCTATGCAGCATTAACTGTAGGTAGTTATGGAGATGGTTAAAAACATTGTGTTTCTAGAGGCAAAGGAAAAGGGAAGCTACTGAGAAATACACTTCACATGTATAATCAGAAGAAAGACTGGAGGGGAAGAAGGTCTGAAACACATTGACTGAATAGATGCTCAGGTCCTCAGGAGGAAGGATCCTGCCATTCTATAGTAAATATTTACTGTGATGATTCCTGCAGTTCTTTCCCAGAGATAACTATGCCCATTTACTTGGGTGATTTTACACTGGAAGAAAGGAGATACCCAGATATTTCAAGGACTACTGGACAAAGGGTATGGATTGACATTGATTCTCAGAGATGTGATGTGTCACCATGGCCCCTTGTTTAGAGTGGAAGCATATAGTGGCCAGGTAAAAAGTGGAATCCTAGCTGATATTTGACTTACAGTGGGACTACTAGGTCCACAAATCCACTGATTATAATTTCCCCAATCCCCAAGTAATAATTGTGATTGATATACTTGCCAGTATATCAGTATATATATACCCGGGCAGTACATACCCTGATATTCAATAGCTCTTTGTTTCGTGGGTTAGATATTGTCATATTGATGAAAGCAAAATGGAAGCCATTGAAACTGTCCCAAATCCTAGTCAAGATGGCAAATAAAAATCAATATAGCATTCCAAGTGAATGATGGTCATGAACATCCCCATTAAACTCTAAAGGATGTAAGGGTTGTGGTAACCTATCATCTTCATTTAATTCATCCAGTCTGCCCCTGCAGAAACAAGATGGATCTTGGAGAACTTCAAGTTCAATGTACTAGTAGCACTGATCATGGTGGCCATGCTGGATGGTATTGCTGCTAAATTAGATTAGCAATAATAGTACATGATGAGGTGCCATTGATTTAATGAATGAATGTGTTCTTTAGTGAATGTGTGCATTAGTGAATGTGCACAGACTGGAATACCGTGTCCTTCAGAAACAGTGCTTATTCTCATGGATTAGACATTCATTTAGAGTTTAGCTCTAAAACTGTATTAGCTCTACCACCCTAGATCATAAATGCAGCCTGAAGACATCTAAACCACGTGAGCATCCTGAATATAATGATGCTGTCATTAAGTTGATGACATCATGTTGATCTGGCAGAACAAGCAAGAGATAGCTTGAAGTTATAGTAAGACATATGAGTCCAGAACGTGGAAAAGAAATTCTAGAAAGATTCAGGGATATACCATCTTAGTAAAGTTTGTAGGTTTTCCAAGTAAATGTACCTCCCTCAGCCTTGCATTTATAGCTGAATGACAAACCTTATATGACTAACAGAAAAGGAGGAAAAACCTTGAGCTTGGCTTTCAAATCGATGCAAGCCCAAATTAGAGGGTGGCCACATTCCAGTCACCCGGAATTGCCCTGAAAGGCAGAAGGGTGGGAGATTCTTCCCAATGGACAGAAAGGTTGGCAGTGCACCTGGTCATATGCTTTGTATGTAAGGAGAAGTGGCCTGAAGTGAGAATATTTACCTTTCGACGGATGTTGTTACATATGTCGTTTTTGTAACCATAGACTCTAATTTTCTTGTGTGAGTGCCAAAGAGTTGAATCGCTAGATCAAAAAAAAAAAAATTAATGTTTTGCTTTAGTAGCTACTACCAAAGTGTTTTCCAAAGTACCTGTGAACATTCACAAAAACAATGTATTAAGTGCCTGATGCTCTACATCTTCCTCAAAATATATTATAAGTCTTATTAAGGGTAGCCATTCTGGTGATATATTCTAGTATATCACTGTAATTTTAATTTGTATTTTCCTGATGACTAGTGATCTTGAATATCTTTTTATGTATTTATTGACCATTTGGATATCCTCTTTTATGAAGTGACTGATATCTCTCTTGCACATTAAAAAGATTGGTGCATTCTTTTTTGGAGATCTTTATATATTCGGGTTATGAGTCATTTGTCAGGTACATTTACTATAAATACCTTTTCCCATTCTGTGATTTGCCTATTATTTTAATCTATTATTTTAATGTTTCTTTCTTGGTGAACAAAATTTCTTAATTTAAATGAAATCATCTTATAAATCTTTACTTTATTGTTTCTGTTTTTGTGTCTTATGTCAGAAATTTTTCCCTATCACAAAGTCTTGAATATGCTATCTCATTTTATTCTAGAATTTTCTTTTAGGTCTATGATCCATCTCAAATTAATTTTTATGTATAATATGAGGTAGAAGTTATGATTTATTTTTTTATGTAGATGTCCAATTGACACAGCACCACTTACTGAAAAGGTCATTTTTTACTGAAATGCAGCAGAACATTGTTATATATAAAGAGACTCTATATCTGAGTCTTTTTTTCTATTTTATTGGTATATTTGTTGTTTTTTGCTCCCAATAACATAATGACTTTTGTGAAATATGGTTGATTTTTATTTTGATGTTGTATTCTAAGACTTTGTTAATTTGATTATTATTTTATAGTTTACAGAGTCTTTTGAATTTTTTTTTACATACATAGTCATGTGTTCAGAGAATAGTGACTTTTCCCACCTTTGTTGATTTCTTTTTCTTACTTTCCTGCACTGGCTAGTACCCAAGTTCGAGTTGACATAATTATTTTGTTGCGAACTTCAGGGAACAAGCAGTCAATACTTTACCTTTATACTGAAGTTAGATGTAGGGATTTTTAGATATCATTGGTCAAATTAAGAAATTTATCCTCTGTTCCTACGTTGATGAGAGATTTTATATTGAAAAGGGACAGAATTTTATCAAATGACTTATCTCCGTTTATTAAGATGACTATGTTTTTCTCCTGTAGTCTAATCGTATGATGAATTGTATTGACTGATCTTTTTTTTTCCAATTTATTTTATTTTATTTCTTTTTAGTGTTCCAGCATTCATTGTTTATGCACCACACCCTACCCACCACCAGGCTCACCCAACCCCCACCCCCCACCCCTCCAAAACCCTCAGTTTGTTTCTCAGAGTCCACAGTCTGTCATGCTTTGTCTCTCCCTCCAATTTCCCCCAAATCACTTCTCCACTCCATCTCCCAATGTCCTCTGTGTTATTACGCTCCCCAAGTAAGTGAAACCATATGATAATTGACCCTCTCTGCTTGACTTATTTCACTCAACATAATCTCTTCCTGTCCCGTTCATGTGGATACAAAAGTTGGGTACTCATCCTTTCTGATGGAGGCATAATACTCCGTAGTATATATGGGCCATATCTTCTTTATCCATTCGTCCATTGAAGGGCATCTTGGTTCTTTCCACAGTTTGGCGACTGTGACCATTGCTGCTATGAACATTGGGGTACAGATGGCCCTTCTTTTCACTACATCAGTATCTTTGGGGTAAATACCCAGTAGTGCAATTGTGGGGTCATAAGGTAGCTTTTTTTTTTAATATCTTAAGGAATCTCCACACTGCAGCCACAAGTGGCTGCACCAACTTGCACTCCCACCAACAGTGTAAGAGGGTTCCCCTTTCTCCACATTCTCTTCAACACATGTTGTTTACTGTCTTAATTTTGGCCATTCTAACTGGTGTAATGCGGTATCTCAATGTGGTTTTGATTTAAATCTCCCTGATGGCTGATGATGATGAAATATTTTCATGTGTCCATTAGCCATTTATATCATATTGACTGATTTTTAATATTAAGTCAACTTGCATTTTGGAATAAATATTATTTGATTATGATGTATTATCCTTTTTTTAATAAGTTTTTTGTTTTGTTTTGTTTTTGTTTTTAAATTTTAGAGAGAGAGAGAGAGAGAGAGAACACAAGTAGGGGAAGGGGCAGAGGGGAGGGAGAGAATAACCAAGCAGACTCACACTGAGAGCAGAGCCCGATGTGGGGCTTGATTTTAGGACTTGTGAGATAAGGACCTGAGCTGAAATCAGGACCTGAGCTGAAACCAAGAGTCTGAAGCTTAACTAACTGAGCCAGGTGCCCCTACTTTTTGTAATTTTGTTCATGAGTGATATCAGTTTGAACTTTCTTTTGGTAGGTTTAGTATCAAGTTTATGCTGACATTGCAAAATGGATTAAAAGATATTCCCCTTTTCCCCCATTCTTTGGAGAAATTTGTGTTATATGGTATTATTTTTCCTTAAATATTTGGCAAAATTCATCAATAAAACTATCTAAGACTAGAGCATAAAAAAATTTGCTTTAGTGGGGTGGACATAAAGGTTTTAAATTAGGTATTCAAATTAATTTGACAAATATAGGATATTCAATTTTTAATTTTTTTCTTGATTCAGTTTTTTATTTTATTTTTCAATAAATGTGTCTATTTCATCTAAACTTACAAATTTACTGACATAAAATTGTGTATAGTACCCTTTTATTATTCTGTCAATAAATGTGGGATCTCTAGTGATATACTTCTTTTCATTGATATTATTGATAAATTATGCCCTCCTTTTTTTTTTTTTTCTATTTAATCTTGCTAGACATTTACCTATTTTATTAGCTTTTTAAAAGAATTGACTTTTGGCTTCATTGTTTTTATTATTATCGTTATTACTACTATTGCATTTTCTTTCTAATTTGTTAATGCTTGCAATTATCTCTATTTCACTGCTCAACTTTCTTTGCACTAATTTGTCATCGTTTTTCTCATTTTTATGGTAGATATTGGGATCACAAATTTTCAACTTGTCTTCTTTTCTAATAGACATACTTAAGGCTATAAATTTTTTTCTAGTATAGCTTTAGATGCATCCCACTAATATTGATGTGCTACATTTTCAGTATTATTTAGATTAAAATATTTTTCTTTGAATCTGAGTCATTCAGAAATGAATTGCTGAATTTTGAAATATTTGCTAGTTTTCCACAAAGAATCTCTTTATAAATTGGTTTCTAAATTCCAGTGGGTTCTGAAAACATCTTTTTTTGTATGATTTCAGTCCTTGAGATTTGAAGTTTGCATTTGGGCCTAACTTACAATTTATTTTGTTAAATACTACATGTGCACTTCCAATGAATATGAAATCTGTAGATAGGGAATGCAAAATAAATTAAGTTTAGATTTGATAATTATGCTCCAAATTTTCTCTATCCTTAGTAATATTTTCTTTGTTCTTTTTAATTATGGTAAGAAATATATTAAAATTGCCTACTATAATTTTGAATTTGTCTTTTTCTTCTATATTCTGCCAACAGTTTTATAGTATATTCTGGAATTATGTGAATAGTGCCACGTAAATTTTAATATGTTACAATTTCCTCTTTTTCTTTTTTTATAATTTCCTCTTTTATTATTAAAAAATTACACACTTTGTTCTGTTTTCTACTTATTAACTAAAAATCTGTCTTTTTATATTAGTATAGCATTCTTTTTTTTTTTTTTTTTTTTTTTTTTTTTTGCTTGTTCACAACATACTTCATTCACCAAAAAGAGAAAAGAGTATATCAGTTTTTCAACATGAGTATTTCTTATGGGATTTCCAGATCACTAACATCTAAACTTTGAGGGTTATTCTTTTTTTTTTTTTAATCATCTTTTTATTTATTTTCAGCATAACAGTATTCATTGTTTTTGTACCACACCCAGTGCTCCATGCAATCCGTGCCCTCTCTAATACCCACCACCTGGTTCCCCCAACCTCCCACCCCCCCATCTCTTCAAACCCTTCAGATTGTATTTGATTCATTTTTGCACGATATAACCTTATTTATTCTTCTACTCTCATCCTTTATGTGCTCTTATATTTAAGATATGTCTCTTGTAAGCTCTGTATAGGTTTTGTTTTGTTTTGTTTTTAATTTCATCTGACAATCATTGTCATCTAATTGTGGACAATTTAGTCAGTTTATATTTAATGTAATTACTGCTATATTGGCATAAAATATACCACTTATAATTTGTTTTACTTTTGTTTCCTATACTGTTTTTTCCTTAATAAGGTAATTTCACTACTCTATTAGCTTTCTAATTACAGAATTTATTTTTATTCTTCTTTTAATTGCAATGAGATTAAAACATGCATGCTTTTTTTTTTTTTAAGGTTTATTTATTTATTTGAGAGAGAGAAAGAGTGAGGGGAGGGGCAGAGGGGCAGAGGAGAGCGGGGAAGTCCGAAGCAGACTCTGTGCTAAGCAAGGAGTCCAGCACTCCTTGCTCAGTCCCACAACCTGAGATTATGACCTGAGCCAAAACCAAGAGTTGGATGCTCAGCCAACTGCATCACCATAGGCACCCATGGTTGGTTTTTGAAACCTCATATAAATGTGTACTTTTAAATTTTTTCTGGACAACACAAGGCTCTGAAAACAGTTTAACTCCATTTATCTCCTTTCCACATTTAATGTTATTATTGTTCATTTTAATTCTGTCTATATAAAACTTCACTATATGCTATCATTTTATAGTCAATATTCACTTAGATTTACCTACATAATTACCATTTTTAATGTTCTTTATTCTTTCCTGCAGGCCCTTGCTTCTATCTTAGGTTACTCAACCTGTAAATTCCATTTAATAATTCTCTTTATATCGTTTAAAGGCTGAGTGACCTTGGATGGGCTGTTAAGCTTTTCAAGATTCTGCCAAATGATAGTAAATTGGTAACTAATTTATACAGTTGAGTGGTCAGAATGAGGTAATGCACATATAGTTCTTAGGTCACTACCTGACATATAGTAACCACTCAGCAAATAGTAACTAAAATTCAAATTGATTTTGTTCATACTGTTATTATTATTTTATATTAACTTTATGCTTTTTGCTTATATATCACATGTCATTCAGGCTAAAAAACAAAGGTAACATTCCCATTTAAAATTGTGTCTTTTGCTATCCCATTCATGTTTCCATTTCAAACAATAAATCAATTTAAGATAGATTTTGAGACCATTTAGGACTGTAATAAATTGGCTTATGTCAAATAGCTTCTTCAAAAATAATTTTAGAAGAGAGAGATACTTGGAAAAATCAAATAGTTAAGTTGAAACATGAGCGTTCCTTTGCATGGTCAACAAGATGGTTTCAAATTTGTTGTAAAATATTTAAACTATGTGGCCCATAGTTTCACATATCCCAAACAAGATAATATTATGTAACAAATGAATAAAATAGAGAAAAATCTTTCTGATATTTCAGGTCACTAGTAGCAGTTCAGGTTATTGAATGGTAGATTTGAAAATGTGATTATCATTTAAGATGTCAAAAACACCTGTTAATTTGATGTCAAATGTGGATGTAATAACAATAATTATTATTATTTGAAATCTAAAGTGCAATACTTAGTTATTCCAGTTTAATCCAATTAACCTTTGAAGAGCTAAGTGCTGTATGTGTGAGGACCAATTATCATTTTGTTTTAGCAGTTTTAATTTGGCTACATATCCAAGTACTAGAGTAAAGTAATTGTTTATATTGAGTTTCTAAATTGATAGATTGATATATATTTTCAGAAAATATAGTAATTATACATTCAATATGTGCCAGACATTCACCCAGATTCTGGACATAGAATAAAATATAGCCCTTACTTTCAAAGATCTCATAGGCTAGTGGGTGTGCTGGGCATTTAATTTCAGACATGCAAGTGTAAATCTTAGTGATTGGTTACCATCCCCCCTCAAGAAATATTGATATCCTAACTTATAAAAAATGATCCTTGATTCTTGTGATTGTTGAATTTATGTGCCAGTTTAGCTGGATTTCTGGTGTGCCTGTGAGGGAGTTCCTGGAAGAGATTAGCATTTGAACGGGGAAGGCTGAGTAAAGCCAATTGTCCTTCCCAATGTGGGTGGTCATCATCTAATTAACTGGGTTTGGATAAAACAAAAAGGAAGAGGAAGGGAGGATTCTCTCTCTCTCTCTCTCTGCCAGATTACTTGAGTTGGGCATCAATCTTCTGTTCTCTACACCCTGGTTTCCAGGCCTTCAGACTTGGACTGGAATAGACATTTACTCTCTGGATCTCAGCCTTTTGAACTACACCATTGGCTTTCTTTGCTGTCCTGCTTATAGATATATAGTCTAGATAGATGGATAGATAGATAGAGAAAGAGAGAGAGAGAGAGATACACAGTCCAGCTTATATAGATCATGGGACTTCTCAGCCTCTGTTTCTCTGGAGAACTCTGACTAATACAATTCTTAAACCCAATCTGAAACAATCAACATTTCATTAAAGGATTAGCCCCATATTGGTGAGGCCTAGAAATTTAGATAGTAAAACCTTAAAACAAACACATTTAACTACAAATTTTCCTTTTGAGTATTAATGGCAATGTAATGAAGCAGGATTTGCTCATGTGTAGCAAATATATTTACCAGTGTTAAGTTAAAAAGGACACAGAAAAAAACCCATATGATTACCACATTATGACATAATGATTATATTTAGTTAAATTATGTTTTATTTAATTTAATGATTACTGTTAATACATTGATAGAATATTATATTTATATATTGTATGTTCATATAATATATATATGTGTGTGTGTATATATATATTTACACACACACACACACATACATATATGTGTGTGCACATATATATATATATTCTTTGTCCCTGGCACAGAGTTTCAAAAACCTTTGGAAATTCCTGAGTGACAGGAATGTCTTTTGTCATTCATAAGAAGAAGCTCTTTTCAACTATACCTGAGTATGCTAATGAGAGGGGCCAGAGGTAGCTTGAGGTTGAAGGCTGGTCACCAAAAAAACCAACCACATGATTGAAGTCTGGGATTCTCACCTATCTTCCACCAACCTTTAAAAAGGGGAAAGGGGCTAAAGATTGAGTTCATCTCCTAGCCAATGATTTCATCAATTGTAACTAAGTAATGAGGCTTGAATGAGGCTTGAAAGTTTCCTGGCTGGTGAACATGTAGATGTCCTGGGCAGACAGCTCATCCCAGTTCCACCAGGACAAAGCTCTTGCACCTCACACCCTCAAGACCTTGCTCTATATATCTCCTTCCTCGTGGCTGTTGCTGGGTTGCATCCTTTATAATGAAACTGTAATCATAATTATTGCCTTTTCCTGAGTTCTCTGAGTTGTTCTAGTGAATTATCAAACCAGAGGGGTTCATGAGAAGCCTTGAATTTGCAGCTGGTTGGTCAGAAATGCAGGTTATTAAGGACACCCAGGGCTTGTGTCTGGCATTGGTTTTGTGGAATTTAGCTCTATTTGTAGGGTCTGCACTGAATTTGGGTAGTTAGTGTCAGAATTGAACTGAATCATAGGACACTCAGCTGGTAGACTTGGTGTAAGAGCATACACATTAGAAGATTATTAAGACTAGGTTATACAAAAAGAGTAAGTTACTTTAAATAAAAAAAAATTAAGTCAGTTTTGATACAGGAAGGACTCTATTGAGAAATTCAAGGTAAAAAACACTGAAAGTGGGACGCCTGGGTAGCTCAGTTGGTTAAGTGGCTGCCTTCGACTCAGTCATGATTCTGGAGTCGTGGGATCGAGTCCCGCATCGAGCTTCCTGCTCCGCAGGGAGTCTGCTTCTCCCTCTGACCCTTCCACTTCTCGTGTTCTCTCTCTCTCTCTCATTCTCTCTCCCTCTCAAATAAATAAATAAAACTTTTAAACAAAACAAAACAAAACACTGAAAGCACCTCTAAGCCAGAAATAACTAAAACATTCTGTTCTGGTTGGAAGGTGAAACTGTGCAATTTAATCCCAAATTTATTAGAAGTCTTGGTTTAAGGGTTGGGTAGATGTTTCTTTCACTACCACTTTATATGTAATGTTTAATATAAAAGTAAAATTTCTCCCAAATCTTGAAGTAATATGGATCCTGTGGGTTGATAGTCCTGGTTATTCTATGGCTTTTGTTCCCTTGCTTCATACCACCACCTAACCCCATGGGTGACTTCTCTGTACCCCCACCCCAATTCCTAAGCTACATGGAAAATACGACCAAAGGAGAAGAACCTCTGACTGAAGAAATTAATTCTGAAACATCAATGTGGAGAAGACTCATTCTCGGAGAGTTTTTTGTTTTTGTTTTTGTTTTTAAAAGATTTTATTTATTTATTTGACAGACAGAGATCACAAGTAGGCAGAGAGGCAGGCAGAGAGAGAGGAAGGGAAGCAGGCTTCCTGCTGAGCAGATAGCCCAATGCGGGGCTCAATCCCAGGAACCTTCCATCATGACCTGAGCTGAAGGCAGAGGCTTTAACCCACTGAGCCACCCAGGTGCCCCTTTTGGAAAGTTTTTAAACACCGCAGATTTCTGGATGCTATCCTAGAAGCTCTGAGGTCTAGCAGTGGGCCCTAGGAATCTGCATTTTACCCAATAGACAAAGCATGCCTAACATAAATAAACTTTGGACTAGACTCTGAACAGAACTGTCCCAGGTCTTGGTCCCAGCAAAGTGCATGACCTGAGTTGAGACACTGACCTCCCCAGTACTGCTTTCCCCATCATAAAATGAGAGGGTTGGCTAGGTGTACCTGACCATTTCTTCCAGTTCCACAAAATTCTATCTTATCTATCATACTCAAAGGCAAATAAATCATGAGGAAAGTTATAGGACAGAAAAATCAACACTTCCTTGATCATGGGATACAGATATTAAAAGGTAACCCTCCTTTATTCATAAATAATAGTTAAACTACCTTACTGAAGTCCTTTCCACTTTTAAAAACTATGCTTTATCATACTAGTGTATTAATTCTTCTACTTTTGTGTCTATGAGTCATTGAAATTAAATCTCAGATACTGTAAAGAATGTTAGAGTGTAATTGGTCTCATGCATTTCATTATTGTGATTGTCAGGACTGTATCCTAAAATTTTCATTGGCATACTAATCATGCTTTAAAGAAACATGATTTAGTTATTCACTGGCAGAGAAAAATGAAAATTTTTATAATATTTATGTTTTAAAAATTCTCATCATAACATTTATATTATTCCCAAAGAATTATTTTATTCCTACCTCCTCCCTGCAAAACACCTTATCTACTTCTATATCTGGGATAATCCAAAGATACAGACTTTCACAATACAGTCTAAAACTCTAGCTGGAGAAGGGGGAACATATAAGAAGCAGAAGGAACTGGTTTATAGTAGCCAGAGGATGAAGCATTGAAGTTCCAGAAATGTACTTTTTATTTTTTCCTTTTAAATGTAGGCATTAACAATAATATACAAAGTGTGGGGGGGGAAAGGAAATGGGAACCTAGATCTAATTAATAGTTGGCAGAAGTAGTCTGGGTAGAAAAAATAATAGTATGCAAATGGATCAGTATTCCTGGTCTCCTCTATTTCCAGCACATTCATATATGGACTACAAGTATCAACCCTCCATTCCCCGGTCCCCCACCACCACCTCCCACCATGAGACTATTAAAGAATGTGAAGAAGAAAGAAACCAAATTTTGGAGATAAATGCACTAGTAGAAACAGGACAGGGAGGAGTCAAAAGGAATGTCATTAAGGCTTTAGGAATATTGAAAAGTGTGTGTTTCCAAAGGAATACTCACTCTATGCACACACATTCAAGACGTTTATTTGCTCTTTAGAAAGGAATAGCGGGCCAGCCACAGTTTCTGGCCTGTGGCTTCCCAACTCCAGTTAAATCCTTTATTTTCCTTCTTCTCCGATGAGATAAGGTGCTTGTTTTCCTTCTCCTTCCATGTGAAAAGGTGGTGGGTTGAAGAATAAGAAAAATTGAAGAAAAATTACTGGGAGGATGCATTTTGCGCCCATCAGTGGCTGCAAAGAATCTGGTGGGAGGAAAGGGAATTTCAAAGGTTTTCTCTCACTGGCAAACAGCAGGAAGATCAGCCATTCCCTTTCCCACACCCTTGTTCAGCCAGAGTTTTCGTCTCATTCTGTGGGGGATGGGTGTTATCATTAACAATATGAATAATGTGATGTTACAGTATTGATTACTCAATCAGGCAGGAAACAGATGGCACACTCACAGGGATGACTGAAAAGGGTTTAATGAAGGGCTATTTACAAAGGTGTAGGCAATGGTAAGGGAAAGCAACAGGCTGCACTAAAGGCACCAGAGCCAGAAAGGGCAGATGTGTCATGACCGAAACCCAGACAGAGATCAGCTCTAAAAAGGGCAGCCTGACAGAAAGCAGAGCAGAGAATAGCAATGGTTTAGCCCTGGTGTGGCATGGAGGGAGCCAGGACAGGCTGTCTTGCTGCCCCAGGAAATCTTGCTAGTTCCCCTCTCCCTGTCCCTATAAACCCCCATGGTCCGACTATCAGGGCTGAGAGCAGAGGGAGGAGGGTGGAGGGTGGATCTGGAAGGTAAATGGAGAATATTGGGTACAGCTGAATGATACCTAAAACCAGGAAAATCAAACAGACTGTTGTTCAGTGCAAACTTGACCTCTGCTCATCCGTGTACAGAGAGATTGGCTGGCCATACCTTCTCCTTTACTGCTTCTCTGTAGCTCCCTTGTATTTGCAAGGAAGGACGGGGGCGATGAGTTCCAGCTGGGAAAGCAGAAAGCTACTGTGAAAGTTCTGGGAAAGCTTTTGCTTTCCTGATAAAAGTTACAGATAGGGTAGTGATGTCATTCCCTTTTATTCTTGCTTTTAACAAATACATTTCATACACTATATATTACACATCTTGTAATATATAATGTATGATATATTGTATATATATCTATATATATACATATATACACAATATATATATGTATATATATACATATATTATATATATAGTGTATAACACCTCTTATCCATGCTTTTAATGCTCACCGCATGGATAACCATCTTGCAGCAAAGAGGTAACAGGAATGAGGGATTTTGTCATGCCATTGGTCCAATGCCAACAGTGGCCATCTCCAGAAGTTTTAAGTGAGAAAAATAACCTCGATTGTTTTTGAAGTCTTTGTAAATTGGGAACTTGGCACTTGATCACATGTGGGCTGAGTGGAGTGGTATCACACCTTGACTGCTGTCAGGAGCAGCTGGGTAGAAGGCGCTGTTAAAGGACACAAGGAACTATGGAACTGAAGCGGATCTGGAGACAAAACTCAAGTGGTTAGACTCAGGTTAAATTAGAATATTTGTGAGACAGCTATGAGGAAACATAGAAACATGGAAATTGCATTTACATGTCTAAAAGAAAAGCTCTCTCTAGAAATAAAAATTGAGAAATACATGTTACATGATGACAATTCGAATCTTCAGAGTAAGAGGATTCTCTATTTTATTTGAAGCAGAGTGTCAAACTGCAGTTTCTGAGAAGTGCAACATTTAGAGCTTAGATGAAGAAGACAAGCTCCCAAAGGTAGATTTGACCAGGAACAGAATAGAAGTCAAAAGAAGCAAGTGTTTTGAGAAAGGAACGGACAACCATTTTTTGGTGCCATGGAGAAGTAAAGTAAGGTGTTGGTCACAGATATTTAGACAGGAAAACTATATTTCGTGGTGGCTGATCTGATATTTTAAGAAAATAGTATGCCCATGGTAAGAGGATGTTATACCCAGCATGACTATGCTCTGTGAGAACAGTGCTCAGACCTTATTTCTTACTGGCATGGATTAGATATTAAATGAGAATAAAGGCAAAGAATGTTATTTTTTTGTCTTCGTTTCATCTCTAAATGTTGTTGTTATTGTTTTAAGGTCAGCCAGAACATCCGTTAATGAAAAAGTTTAAGAAAGGGGGAAAGAAAGAAGGGAATGAAGGAAGGAAGAAAGAAAATATGTTAAGAAAAGAAGGAGTACAGTCAATCTCTTATTACTGAGATGTCATAATTGGATTAAAATAATATTCATAAATGTTGAGTTAGAATGGAAAAATCTTATTTAAAAACTCAGATGCTTTCTTTATTCTTTGTCATTAGAATGACTGGCCAAGAACTGGAGAAACATGATAAAAATAGATGAAGAAGTAAGTCTCCAACAACATGTCATTGAGGTGGCTGAATCATATCGACAAAGATTTGAAGGCGTAACTGTGTTTTATTAAAGAATAGCTTGGGGTGAGTTATCCAGTCACCCAGGAAGCACCTCATGACTTACCCTTCACTGTTCTTAATTTGACTGTATTTCTTTGCATTTTAATAGCAAGTTAAGACCTTGATTACCTCAAATAGCTCGGGTGACCTGAAACTTGAAGATACTTCCTCCACAGGAACACACTTCCGGGATAGAGCCATCTCCCCTGTGATGTAGTAGGGCTTACAGGTTCAGTGTCTTCTGCTGCCATTCGTTCTAACATTCAATATCAGCCACTGCCTTTGTCAGCATTATGTAAGAATCAGCAGTGATATCCTATTGTTGATTTAGTGCTGTTTCTGCATGTATATCTCCAAACCACATTTAAGTTTAGCTATAATTATTTTTAACCTTATTTATCCTCAGTAAACCTTTTAAGGCCAAATAATAATAATAATTTAATTATAATTATAATAATAATTATTATTATTACTATTCTTTCTCTCAGTGAGATGGATTTTTTTAACTGCTAGAAATTTCAGATTTCTTTCAGGATTCAATTAAAGGCAGTGTGCTTGATAACTCTAAACGTGGGTCAGCATTTTTGAGACGTGGCTCCTATTCTTCTTTCGCCTTTGCCTGCAGTGCCATCTTGAACTAATAAGTTGAAACTGTTCTTATTTTCCTTGGAATAAACATCTAAGATTATAGGTATTCTAGGGGAATTATCAAGATACTATCTCTATAATCCAGAACCAAGAAACACTATTATTTGACATACTTAATTTTTGACTGTCTATTATATTAACAACACTGTCCTAAACACAATAAAGATACAGAAAATAATCGATAGATCCTTCCCTTAATGTGTTTATATTCTTTAGAATAGATAAGACCAGCAAATGAATTCATACCTCCCATATAGCCAATACCAGATGATCTGTAAGAGGATTCAGAGAAAGAACTTATTTCCAAAGGAAAAGATTGCAACTACAAGACAAAATCTGGACTCTTTGGAGTCCGAACTACATTACAGTCTTTTTTTCATCACTCACCTCCTCCTTATATCCCTGTTGTATTTCCCTAATCCCCAAGCATTCCCCTGATATACTCTTTGTCCCAAATAACCATATGCTTTTGCATGTATAACTTAATGCCCATACTGTTCTCTTCTCCTGAAATGCTCTTCTCCACCCAGTAAAGACTATTAATTTCTAAAGGCCAATTATTTTTTTGCCTCCCCTGTGATGATTTCAGTAACACTTTCCTTAATCATTCTGACCGATGGGTCCCCAGGGCACTTTATCAATAGCTGTTAACTAATATTTCAAGATGAATCATTTTTTATTTTAAGTCATGTATCTCCCACCTCGAAAGTGAGAGCTCTTATACGGAAAGGACCTTGACCTATTCATCACCGTATTCCCAGGAGCTAACAAAATTTCAGCAACAAAATAAATGCATGTAGTAAATGTTTGTAGAATAAGATAGCATTTATGTTAAGATAGCATATTGGCCAGACCACACAGGGTGATTTCCCTACCGAATCCTGGGGGAATGACTGGTACACCAACAACTCTCTTCTGAAAGGATCTCATACATACAAGCCAGCATGTGGTCTTTCTACCCTAGCCATGGCTGATTGGATCAAGTCCAACAACCTTCTTACACTTCATTCTGTTTCTGTACCTTTCAGTCCAAGATGGCAGTGTTTCTGTTGGTATAACATTCTTTAAAACCTTGGGGGTCTCTTGTGTCTGCCACCTAAATTCACATTATTAACAACAGGGTCATCTACAGATTTTTCTTGGATGATCCCATCTCCATTTCTTCAACTAAGATGGTTGTGTGACTCCATGAAGTCATATGCCAAATGTCTTTAGCACTAGCAAAATGCTGTCCAACAAAAGTTCATCACATTGCCTTTTCCTCTCTGTGTATTAAATCTTCCCCTGCTTCTCTCTTATCAGCACACTGTGACTGGAGTTAGGCCTCTCTCAGGTAATCCAAGATAATCTCCCCAACTCAAGATTCTTAAGCACATCTTCAAAGACTATTTTTCCGAATAAGGGTAATAATTCAATTCATCTGGAGATAAGGACAAAGGCATATTTTGGGGAGCTTTTATCAACCTAGCAAACATTTCTATTCAGTTAGATAGAAATTAGTCACATTTCATAGCTAGAAGTATGGAAGGGTGAGAAATACAGTCTCTACTCAGGGACTATGTGCTCAGCTAATAATTACTTGAGGGTTCTATTAACGAAGAGGAAGGTTAGAATGGATATTGTGGGAATAATTACTTGTCTGACACTGCTGGAGCCATTTTATATATATATATATGAGAGACAGAGAAAGAGATGAAAGAGAAGTTTTCTTGGTTCTCTGCAACACTGAAAAAATAAATCAGTTCCTTTCTGGGAAAGTACTATCTTGGTTCAAAGACAAGTATCTGCCAGGTTAAGACTATTAGACAGTATTGAATTAGGTTCCAAATGGTAACCCAAATAATACCTTTTCAGAAAATGATATGATCTCTATGGATTAAAGTGTTTTTACTGAGGTCTTGTGGGAATAAATGAGGCTTGAAATAAGACTTGGAAGATAAGCAGAGTTTTAATTAGGTAGAGGTGTACATACTGGTGGTGTTTGTCAGGAGGTCCTATTGGAAAATATAATCTTCCGTAAAAACCTCTCTAAGATTGGAGACATCTAGATTTCACTTGTTCTTCATCAATCAGGAACCAAAGTTTCTTCTGGCCATATTTAATAATCATGAAAAATGTCTGAAGTGACAACATGGGTAGTGAGTGTTCAGTGAACAGAGAACGATACTATTGCATTTGAGTTTAGAGAATAGGAGCAATATCTAAAGACCATCAGAGGTTTCATAAGAAACATTATGATCAGTGTTGGGAAATCGAAATGATGAGTTTTGTATTTGATATTGACAAAGAAAGTATTAGTTGAAGAAAGTAGTGATTAGCACTTCCATGTATAGACACGCTTCTTCCTCACTCTGTCACACAACTGAGGGAGGACGTAGTACAGAGAGACCCAACTTGGCCAACATAACATCTTAGACTAAAATTTGGAAAACCTCTTCACCTCTCTTGGCCTGAGTTTTTATTGCTTGCAGAGAAGGGACTCAGGGTTGGGGTCTTCAGGGCCCTTTGCGCAATCTCAGGGAAGATACCACTTCCGACTTGCTTCTGTCTGTGCTCTGGCCTGCATCCCTGTGTGTGATAGTGTTTGTGCAGATGGGAGATTAAATGGAGCTAGATAAAAGAATGAGTGTGGTCAAGGGTGGGGATACAAATGACGTGGGGGTTGTATGCTAGACTTCCTCTCCCCACACTCCAGGAGCTCATCCAATAATTGGCTGCCCACATGTCTGTGATCTGAGGAATAAAGTGGTAATAACCTGCTGCCAATTTACATTGTAATAAAGTAATGTACAGAGATTGGAAAACGAAGGCTGTGTCTCTGCTGGTGATATCCACTCAGAGTTTCAAACTCTATGTTTTAAAAGCCATAAAGCCCGTGTCGATTTAAGTTGTCGCAAGCCTGGGTAAGTCCTTTATTTTTGCATATATTCTAGGTGAAATAAGTTCTGTTTCTTTTTCCCCCAAGATGTGGAAGAAGACATGCTTAGATATTCTTTAAGGGATACTTAGAAGCCCCGAGACAGGCTGGCTAAGGCTGTGGTGGGTGGATTGTTCTACAATTAGTCAGGTGATACAGGACAAGCCTTTGCCTTTTGGAGTAAGAATAGGATTACTATGAAATAAACAGGCGCCTAGAAATCTACAGCCTTAGCTTATAAAGCCAGCTTCCGATGTACGCTTAGGAGATGTATGTTTCTGTGACAGATTCCACTGGGAAGAAAGGGCTTGTTTGTTAGTATATGCAAGAAGCACAGACCAGCATTGTGTGTGAGATCCGGAACTTGCCACGAGAGATGGATTCCCCTCCGAAGGACCATTAATAAAGTCCTGTGGCAGGGCCCAGGAGTTGTAAAAGAAGAGAGAAAATAGAGGTGCTGAAGGACGTCTGTGCATCCTAATAAGAAGTAGACAATGTCCAACTGATAGAAAGGGAGTCCAAAGAAATTGAGTTCAAAATTTAAGCAATATAAAAAAGCAGAGCATATAAAAACACCAGTGTATGTATAGTTTATGTTTATGTATATACCTTTTATATATATGTACAATATATATTTTTACATATATGTATTTTTTTATATGGAGAGATTCAAGATAAAAAATTCAAATAACAATATTGCACAATATGATAAAATTTAATCATATGTGTTCTCATTTTTAAAAGATCTACTTCCTCATATCAGGGAGAGGATCGGGAGGGAGACAAACCATAAAAGACTCAATCTCAAAAACCAGACTGAGGGTTGCTGGGGGGAGAGGGGATGGGAGAGGGTGGTGGAGATATGGACATTGGGGAGGGTATGTGCTATGGTGAGTGCTGTGAAATGTGTAAACCTGGCGATTCACAGACCTGTACCCCTGGGGATAAAAATACATTATATGTTTATTAAAAAATTTAAAAATTAAAAAAAAGTCTAGATTTAAAAGATCTATTTATTTTAGAGAGAGAGTTTGTGCAAGCAAGGGGAGGCGTGGTAGGAGAGGGGAAGCAGACTCCCTGCTGATTGGGGAGCCCCACAGAGGGCCCAATCGCATGACCCTGAGATCATGACCTGAGCCAAAACCAAGAGTCAGATGCTCAACTGACAGAGCCACCCAGGTACCCCATTCTCATTTTTAAGAAAGTGAAATACTTCATTTGATCTCTAATGAAAATGCAGGAGGAGAACTTAAGCATTAAACTACTTAAATGATACCTGTTTTTCCATCACAGTTGCTCACAAGGATAGGAGGAAATGGTGGAAAGTGATATAAACATGCTATTCTTGAGGTAATGTTAACACTCTCCAAACAGAAAACTCTAAGACTGGGTAAATACAAAAACACAATGCATGCATAAATTATCCGAGAATAAAAAAAAAAAAATAACCCAGCCCTTTGATATCTCATGTTATTGGGCTTGGCTCAGCCTGGGTTCACATGGCTTGTCTGGATTTGGTAAATAGGGTCCTCAGAGGTCCCTCTGCCTGCAGTCTCTCCCACCGCCAAGTAACCCTCATACCCTACTTCATGCTGAGTTTATGTTTCCTAGGAAGAAGGGAGCGATGATTATCCTGTGCTGAGGTTTAGAGAGATGGGGAGCAGAGTTTGACCGCGAATGTTCAAACCAAGCCAGAACTCAAATGTTCTGACTCATATTTTAGTCTTCTTTGCTACACCTGCACTTGAGCTCCCACCAACATTCTGATTATGCCCTTGTTCTTATTAAGAATCTTCAATAACTTCCTCCTTCATTCTGAGTCATGCCAGTCGTCCTCAGCCTGCTGCATCCAGCCAGCCATCAGCATGGCAGCTCTGTCTATCTTTAATCTATCTTTAATGTTCCCCCCTATGCCCTTCTCTCATAGAGACGTCCCGCTCTGCCCCAGGCATCCCTGTTTCTGTGCCCTTACTTGCCTCCTTTCTTCTTTCCCGAACACTCCTCTCTCTTTGACACATCCTTCTCTTGTCCTCAAGAGTCTTACTGTTCCTATCGCATTTAGCAGTTGCTTCTATTTTAGTGTTCCCCAGAGTATCTCTTGAATTAGAAATATTCATATGTATGTTTGTACCCTTCACCAGTCTGAGTTCTTGGGGCACAGACTCTGCTATTTATTTTCTATGCGTAATGTGTCCCCATAGTTCCTGTAAGTTATGCCTTGCAGATAGATGCTTGCTAAATATTTCTTGAAATCTAACATCTGTTGAACTGTTATCTCATAGTATTATTTACCTTGTCACTCATGGATGCCTTTTCTGCCCAAATAATTATAAACTCTTTGAATCTGGCTCTTCTATGCTATAGGAGCTTAAAAGTATTATGATCGAAATTTGGGGGCTATAGTGGGAAGGGATACGTGCAAGGATGACTTTTTTAAAGCCAAGGTGTGTCCCAAAACGTTGTATATATGGCTTATAGAATCTGAGTTGTTGTGTTGTTCCCACCACTTCAGGGTAAGTAATATAGAGGACTACTTACTCATCTTAATTATGGTAATTCCAACAGACACCAAATATTTGAAGCAGAGAGGTAACAAGTATTTTATTGACAGTGATACTAGGATTTTGTCAAGATTTCTTGTATTTTTTGGAAAATAGCATCTGGAATTTACCTAAAAGGATGTGAGATTCTTCATGTTACCAGACAAATCGTGAGTTTTAGAAGGAACATTCTCTAAAGTTTGCACATATTAATCAGGTACCTATTTTGAGGCCTTAGGATGCATTAGGTACTCTTCTAAAGATTTACATTTGTTATCTTATTTAATTCTCATAACAACTTAAGAAGCAGGTTCTGTTATTTCCCCCGATTGTTTTATAGATAAGGAAACTGTGACATAGTATTCATGTAACATCCTCTAAGTCACAGTCAGTCACTCCAGGCCAAAGCTGGGACTTGAGTCCAGGCAGCCTGACTCGAGATGCTGCACGTCAGCCACGAGGCAATATTACAAGAGGGAAGATTGTCCTCCTTCTGCAGGTGTGGGCAGGGCCAGCTGTCCACAGAGGTCACTGCTATCCCCTGTCAGCAAGCTCAAGTGGTGCCAGGCAGCAAGGAGGCCATGTAGGGGACCTGGCAGAACTCTCACCAACGTGCTCGTCATCTTCAGGGAAAGGTGTGTGCAAATCATTGCTGGGAAGCTAAGCAGTTCCTAGAGAGCATAGGAATTTAATAATAATAATAAATAATAATTTAATAAGAAAGTGAGCCAATGTTCAGGTGAAGTCCCAAGTTGACCAGACTTGATTTAGCTTAACAAGGTGTCAAGGTGTAAACCAGGATGTTAATCACACTGTGTCCCTCCAGCCATGACTCCTCTCCCTTCATGGGAGCTGGAACATGAGTGTGAAGGGGGAGGGCTCCATGTTTCCCACAGCTACCCTGTGGAGCTGCTTCCATTGCTCTTCCCATTCCTACTAGTGCCTCATGTCTGTCCCCACTCTGCTATCTCTGCTCTGTTCTGTCCCCAGCCATGTGCAAGCTGACATCAAAACAGTGCCCAGAAGATATAGCCTTAAGGTGAAATTACATGGCTTCCATTTTAAATCCAGTTAGCTGATGTTGAATAGAAGAACCTCAAGTGTTTTGTGCTGTTGTTGTTAATGTTTAAGGTTCATCTTGTGGCCATACATGTAGCTATATAATAAAAATATATATACCGTGTGAAAAGACTATATATTACATCTATATGTAATATAGATGGTTTTTATAATGGTGTATATATGATGATTGATACAGAAGCTAGATAATAAATACCAGACAGTTCACTAGATTTTCTTAGCTGATTATTCAAGTCTAATACACCAAGGTTAGAATCTCAGGTCTGCCATTTCTAGTTCACTGTCAACATTTAAAGAACTTCAAGCTCTAAAACAAGGATAATTTACCTCATAAGATTATTCCATCCGTAATTAAGAATTTTTTATTTACTACATATTGAGTTTTCTGACTTCTTAAAAATTCGATCTGAGGAAATGTATGATCTCTGACCTTGAAATAAAAATCCTGCCCTGCTAAAAAGAGGCTCAGATGTCCACAGAAGAGATAACCATTCAGCAGCAATCCCCCTCTGCCTCTCTATGATGAATTTCCTAGGTTGATTTGGAATCTACATAACAGATTGTTGGTGCCAAAGGCCAATAAACTCCGTCTATGTGAAGTATGAGCCTTTTGAAAAACAAAGAAATCCAATTAAAGAAGAAAAACCAGAAAAAGGAAGACAGAAGGTTTGGGTTTATTGTGTTCATTATGCCAAATCAACTGGCATACAAGAATCGGAAAGTCTGTATCTAGATAGGTTAGTAAAAACAGATAGTGATAAGTCTCAAAGCTTTGCTCTTCATTTACTAGCCTCTAAGCCCAATTATATCTCTTCTTTCAAGTCAATGGATTAATTTTTAATGTGTTTTTTTTTCTAGCCCATGGAAAGACAATACAAAATGGCAGGAGCATAATTCTAATTTATTTCCATTTCAGATTTTTATACCTGCAATTATGTTTGTGTTAAATTAGATGAAAATGTCAATCCACCAATTTGCTACTTCCTTTGTGACCTTTTGCGTACAAAGTTTATCATTCTGACAAATAAAAGGCCTCTGCAACCTTGACGCTTAAGAAGAAATGCAAATTGTATTTCTCCAAATTAGAAAACAACTATCAATCATGTCATTTAAAAATTAGGTGAGATATCCAATGAAGCTTGAATTCTTTATCTGTTTGGAATTTATAGAATTAAAATATGATCTCATTTGATATTAAAAGGGCGAAATTAGTTTGAGTAGATGTTGTAATTTTTAATTTAGTCAATCCAAACATTAATTGAGATCTGAATAAATTGTACATTCCATTTTAAGAAAAGCATTTTGACTCTTTTGCTTGGATTCTAAAGCTTGCAAATATCTCTTAAAATACAGAATGCCTGTTTAATTTCAATGACATAGAAGCTAGCATTTTTCAAGATATCTTACCCTAGCTTCCTTGTTTCCCAGGAACTACTCCATTTCTTATTTATATGTAACATTTCATTTCACAAATTGCTACATCAACACTAGCCTTTAAAACATGAGAGCTCTTAGCTGTCCATGAAGTTTATCTTCTGAATTGTCAGGCCCAGCTAGAGTGAGTCCCACAGGAGAGAATCTCCTTCCTCATCTCCTCTCTTCAGTTAATGTGATTTGGGGGGCCAGTGATTTTCTGTGACTCTCTTCCCAAGAGGCTTTGCTCTCCAGCTCTTGTGCGCTCAGCCAAGGAGTTGAGGAAAGACAACAGGTGGTTCTTGGATTAGCTGCCCTGATTGAAATTAACACTAACATCTAAGACTACCTCCTTCCCTGAATTTCCTAGAGGCAGATACTATGATTCCCATTTTACAGCTATTAAAACCAAAATATAGAGAAATTAAGTGACCAAGCCAAGATCATAATGGAGAGACAGAGGCAAGACTAGAAGGTACATATTCAGGCTGACACCAGGGTATTGAGTTTTCCATTTCTTAAGGGCAGGACCTGTGTTTGTTTCTGCTCCTTTGTATGGTTCTTAGAAAGCACGGCCCCTGCCCCCCTCTCCCTACACCCCTGCCTTCCCGCCCTCCCTGCCCCCTTGCATAGGTGTCTCTTAAATGATGATTCTAAGCCTTGGTGGGAGCGTAGTGGATCACGGCCTCCCTGGTGGATTTTAAGAGACCCTCCTCATTTGTTGGCCTTGCTCTCTTCCTGTCCCAACACAGTACAGTGCCTTTGGATTAACTTTTGTCTTTAGCATGCCTGTGTTCAAATGCAAATAAGTTTCCCTGGAGGGGTAACAAAATATTCTCCCTTTAAATTTAGCATATGTCATATAATCCTGTCACAGCGAAAAGCAGAGTCTAACTTATCTCTTCCTAACTTGAATTCACATATGTAAAATGAGAATGGGTGAGACCAATGTATGGATGTGTTTAGGTCTGAAAACCCTACCTTGAAACCCCATTCATAATTTTGAGTTTATCTACATTTTTCTGAGTAGATGATCTATCGCTTTCCTAAGATTCTTGAAGAGGTGTGTGATGTTCCCAAATTTAAAATTGTAGTTACATAGGCTAGCGATATGGACTGGATCCAAGACCACCTAGGCCTTCTTGATATCAGGGGGCTCTTGAAACGCCCCTGTTCCTTTCGCCCAACACTTGCCCTCACTAACTGCCTTGAATCCACGTGCCTAATCTTACCAAGCCCTCTATTCCCATGTATGTCAGCCACCACAGCCACTGACGTCCAGCTCACCCTGCATCTCCCACACTGGAATTCTTGTAAAACACTGGATCTGTTTTACACTGCTAAACTGCTTTCTTCTCCCACACGTCCTCAATTCTTGATCCCTTCCACCATGCTCTCTGGAAATCAGGGTCTATTGCCAGCAAAATGCTCTATTTCCTTTATTTTCTGAATGTTTTCTCCACCCTCTGCCTAAAGGCCCGACTCTCCCCCAACCCCACAGCTTTTCTGAGGCCCCTTAAGTGGTGGCTGTCTTACCTTGCACAGTTCTCCTGCCTCTGGGCCTGGAGGAGGGGGAAGCTCGATCTCTTCCTTTCCCCTTGTGGCTGCATTCTGCTTATTTCCTTCCCCTTCTCCCTGAAAACCCACTTTGTATTCCCATCATGAAATCACACCACCCTCTACTTTTCATTGTTGTTGTTATCTATGTACTCCTGGGTCACCTCTTTCCTTTTCAAGAATTTCAGCTCCAATACTGTTCTTGTCTTAATTCTCAGTGAATTCAAAAAACATATAGATGATCTTATCAATACCCTGGTCCCACTGTTCCTTGAACTTTTTCAATAACCTTGTCCTCTATCTACTTCAGACAATTATTCCCATGGCCATACTGCCAGCCTTTCTCAAAAGGGTTTCCACATATGAGTCACAGAATGCTATGCATGATTTGAGAGAATAGGTTCTCAAAACTTATAAGGATGGTACATAACTATACCATTCTAGATATGTAGGAAGTTAATGCATTACTTATTTTAGATATCTGAGGGTTTTACAGTTTCATTCTCTTAGGGAACCCAGATTCAAAGAGAAATTCTGAACCAATGATTGTGATTTATTTTTATACTTTTAAGTTTTTTAACTTTTTAAATTAAATTCCATTAATATATACTATTAGTTTTAGAGGTAGAGTTCAGTGATTCATTAGTCTTATATATACCCAGTGCTCGTTACATCATGTGTTCTCCTTAATGTCCATCACTAAGTTACACCATTTCCCCATCCCTCTCCCCTCCGGCAACCCTCAGTTTGTTTTCTATCATTAAGAGTCTCTAATGGTTTGTCTCCTTTTCTGATTTCATCTTGTTCTATTTCCCCCTCCATTCCCCTATGATCCTGTTTTATTTCTTAAATTCCAAATATGAGCGAGATCATATAATTGTCTTTCTCTGGTTGACTTATTTTGCTTAGCATAATACCCTCTAATTCCATCCAAGTCACTGCAAATTGCAAGATTTCTTTTTTTTGGGGGGGGGGGGGAATAGCTGAGTAGTATTCCATCATGTATAGATATAGATACAGATACAGATATAGATATCTATCTCACATCTTCTTTATCCATTCATCTGTCAATGGACATCTGGGCTCTTTCCATAGTTTGGCTATTATAGACATTAGTGCTATAAACATTGGGGTGCAGTTGCCCTTTTAGATCACTACATTTGTATCTCTGGGGTAAATACCTAGTAGTACACTTGCTGGGTCATAGGAAAGCTCTATTTTCAACTTTTTGAGAAATATCCATACAGTTTTCCAGAGTGGCTGCACCAGCTTGCATTCCCACCAACAGTGTAGGAGGGGTTCCCTTTCTCTGCATCCTTGCCAGCATCTGTCGTTTCCTGATTTGTTAATTTTAGCCATTTTGACAGGTGTGAGGTGGTGTCTCATTGTGCTTTTGACTTGCATTTCCCTGATGCCAAGTGATGTTGAATGTTTTTTCATGTGTCTGTTGTCTGTTTGGATGTCTTCTTTGGAGAAATGTCTGTTCATGTCTTCTGCCCATTTCTTGATTGGATTATTTATTTGGATGTTGAGTTTGATAAGTTCTTTATAGATTTGGATACTAATCCTTTATCTGATAAGACATTTGCAAATATCTTTGCCCATTCTGTCTGTTGTCTTGCCTTTGGAGACGTGTCTAGCAAGAAGTTGCTATGGCCAAGGTCACAGAAATTCCTGTTTGTGTTCTCCTCTAGGATGTTGATGGAATCCTGTCTCACACTGAGGTCTTTCAACCATTTTGAGTTTATTTTTGGGTAAGAAAATGGCCCAGTTTCATTCTTCTGCATATGGCTGTCCAATTCTCCCAACACTGTTTGTTGAGGACTCTTTTTTCTTTTTCTTTTTTTTTTTTCATTTTATTTTATTTTATTTCCTTTCAGTGTTCCAGAAATCATTGTTTATGCACCACACCCAGTGCTCCATGCAATATGTGCCCTTCATACTACCCACCACCAGGCTCACCCAACCTCCTGCCCCCCTCCCCTCCAAAACCCTCAGTTTGTTTCTCAGAGTCCACAGTCTTTCATGGTTTATCTCCCCCTCCAATTTCCCCCAACTCACTTCACCTCTTTTTTTCCATTGAATATTCTTTCCTGCTTTGTCAATGATTAGTTGCCCATAGAGTTAGGGTCCATTTCAGGGTTCTTGATTATGTTCTATTGATCAGAGTGTCTGTTCTTGATGTTCACAGCTTTGTAATATAGCTTGAAGTCAGGCATTATGATGCCCTAGCTTTGGTTTTCTTTTTCAACATTTCCCTCATGATTCAGGGTCTTTTCTGGTTCCATACAAATTTTATGATTGTTTGTTCCAGCTCTGTAAAAAATGTCAATGGTATTTTGATAGAGACTTAATTGAATCTGTAAATTGCGGTAGGTAGCATAGACATTTTAACAATATTTGTTCTTCCAACCAATGATCATGGAAATGTTTTTCCATTTCTTTGTGTCTTCCTCAATTTCTTTCATGAGTGTTCTATATGAATACATCAACATTAGCCTTTTCTGAATACAGATACTTTGCCTCTTTGTTTAGGTTTATTCCTAGGTATCTTACGGGTTTTGGTGCAATTGTAAATAGGATTGACTTCTTAATTTTTTTTCTGTCTCATTGTTAGTATAGAAATGTGACTGATTTCAGCACATAGATTTTATATCTTGTCACTTTGCTGAATTCTATCATGAGTTCTAGATATTTTCAGGTGGAGTCCTTTGGGTTTTCCACATAGAGTACCATGTCATCTGCAAAGAGTGAGAGTTTGACTTCTTTGCTGATTCAGATGTCTTTTATTTCTTTTTATGGTCTGATTGCTGAGGCTAGGACTTCTAGTACTATGTTGGATAGCAGTGGTGATAGTGGACATCCCTGTTCCTGACCTTAAGGGAAAAGCTCTCAGTTTTTCCCCATTGAGAATGATATTCACTGTGGGCTTTTCATATATGGCTTCTATAATACTGAGATATGTTCCCTTTTTCCCTACACTGAGAAGTTTTAATCAAGAAAGAATGCTGTACTTTGACAAATGCTTTTTCTGCATCTATTGAGAGGATCATATGGTTCTTGTCCTTTCTCTTATTAACGTAGTGTATCACATTGATCGTTTTGCAGTTGTTGGGCCACCACTTTGGTAGGTAGATTGTGATTCTTTATACTCCTAATTTCAGGCTTTCATTCTATCTCTGACAACAACATTGTATCTTCTCAACATATTTCCATCTCCCTATCTCAATATCATTAACTTATTGGCAACTATAAAGTCCCTTTTGCCATATAAAGGTAACACATTCTCAGGTTCTGGGGATTAGAAGGTGAATCTTTGGGGTTGCCTAGGTGGCTCAATCAGTTAGGCCTCCTGATTGTGGCTCAGTTCATGATCTCAGGATCATGGGATTGAGCTCAGCTCCATGCTCAGTGCAGAGTCTGCTTGTCTCTCTACCTCTGTTCCCCTCCTGCTCCAGCTTTCTCTCACTCTTTCTCTTTCTTTCTCAAATCGGTTAATAAATAAAATCTTTTTTTTTTTTTTAAAGGTGAATCTCTGGGGGCCATTATTCTGTGTACACATAGCCCATTTTCAACAACTGTTATCAAGACTGTAGATACTAGTATGTTCTTTCATCCTGAGACACAAAATGTCTATTCATCCCTCTTTTGAAGATACTCAATGCCTGTTAATGAATCCACTAATTCATTGAATGTTGCAAAATAGTGATTTTCACATTTTTCACTTAATTTTAATAGTTGGAATACTCTATGAAGAGATACTTCACTTCATCTATGATTTGGTTTCCCTTTAGCACAGTTTCTATGGGAAAGTATAGGAAAGGAAGGGTAAATGTTTGATACTATGCCTTTATTTACCAGTTTTCAAGAAAATGAACTTATTTCTTAATATTCTTCAAAGGCTAACTTTTTTTGTATTATTATGGACTTATAAATTTAAACATACTTGACAGGGTCAATCCATTCTATTCTCTTTTTTTAAAGCACAAATTGTCCCCTCTTTGCCTGGTGTAAGCCTATTCAAGTTAGTGCCCCAATCCTTTAGACAAATGGTAGTAGTTTTTGGTAGTTTCCTTGCTATCATCTATGAAAAGATATTTTAGGATCATTTTTCAAATCAGCCATTATCCGAAAATACCTGGTTTCTTTTAGTGAAAAATGGTATTTCAAGATCACAATTTCTGCACCCCAAGAGATGTTCATTGCTACTGGGTTTGTTATTTGTCTATGACTTTTTAATGAACAGAGTTAGAAGATAGGAAAAATTTTTTAAATGAAATGCTTCATTTGTTCATTCTGACATTTCCAATTAAAATTTAAGCTATAGGATTTTTACTTTTCAATACAGAGGATTCTGCTTCTCAAGGACTAGAGAATGACAGAGTATCCTGTGAAGTGCTCATTGACCTCATTCCATGTTATACATACAACAATCAAGAATACTACTCCCATCAATAAAGTTACTGAAAACAGTTACTTTTCTCAAAACTTTGTCTTAATTTCCTCCCCCTCATATTTTTGTAATTATAGTATAGTCAAAGCATATAGTCATTAGACAGTGTCTTCTTCTTAGCCCTCATTTAATCTTAATTTTTCAAGGAACTCTATTCTGTTTATCACTAGTCATTATATCCATGTCTCAAATCATCTTCATTGTGTTGAGTTTGCCATCTAGAAGATTCTTCAAGAAGATCTCTTGAAAACAATATTCCACATATTTATAATGCATTGTACAATTTATACCTGAAAGTCAGTTCAGCTGGATATAAAACATTCACATTTTTTTCTTTGAGTGTATTAAATATGTTACTCCATTTTCTTCTGGTATAGAACATCACTGTTAAAAGTCTGATGACAATCTAATTTCCCTTGTAAGTGACTTATTCTGTCTAACTAGATGTCTAAAGCACCTTTTTTTTTTTTCATCCTTAAAGTCGTACAAGAATATGTCTTATTGATCATTCTGAGTTGATATCAGGTGCATAATGGGCTTATTCAGTACAAATTTTCATCTATTTTTAATTTGAGTTTTCTTGAATTCTAATTTTTAGTATTTCTTCATTTTCATTTTATTCTTCAGGGATTTCTATTATCCTTTTTGTTTTTTGTCCATTGTCAATATTTGTCACTTTCTCTTGAATTTTTTTAACTCTTCATTTTTTTTTCTGATTTTTAAATACTTTCTTATTTTCACTATCTCTTTCCCTTCAAGTATTATTTATTGTCCTTATTTTTTCTTGTATTTTTTTTCTTGTATTCTTTTTAATAATCTGGTAAAACCATGAGTTTAAAAGTCTGAAATGATTATTTTATTTCTAATTTTTTATTGAATTAGATAATGTCATGTTGTTTCAACTCAGAATTTTTGTAATTTTAATTTATGCTGTTCATTCATGTTTCAAAATAGTAGGTACATTTTTTACCTGTTTGGTCAGTATGACTTTCTGGCAGGTCCAGGTGGATATTATTCTGTTCCTTCTTATTTATCTCCTAATAGCTTGGTTTGGGATTTGATTTTGATTGTTTTCTGTTGCTCACTTTTGAGAAATTAACTTTTTGAAGTTTTAAAGGAATTTCTGGAACAAAATAACTTTTTGAATTTCTTAAAATACCCTCTTTTGGTTTGTTGTTGATGTTTGTCATGTAGTATTAAAAAATAGAGCAGCTTTCTTTCTGAGACTTCCTGGCTCTGTTCTCTCTTCCTATTTTTATCTGGATCTTCTTTTTCTTTCATCTTTATGTCCCTAACTTGCTCAATTTTAATTTCCATCCCGGCAGTTTTCCTCACTAAATGGTCTAACCATGGAAGGGAGGCCCGGTGTGTCTGTCTGGGACATTCACAGGGACACTGATGCTCCAGACCCTTTATACCTTACTGAGGGGTCCTTATACTCACCCACTCTTATAATGGGCACAACCTCTCCCAGTTTCAGGTATTTTCTCAAATTTCTTGGTCATGAGCTCCTGTAAATATTTGTTGGCTATTTTGAGGTTCTATCTTCAGATCCATCTGATGCTTCCCTCTGCTTCCTCCCACACAGATTATGCTCTATGCAATGCTGATGACTGTTGGTGGTTCATCTCCACCTGCTGGCATTTTAGTGTTCATGGAGATAACACATTAACTGGATTTGTGATGAATTTTGTCATGAGTGTTTGTTTTGCTATTAGCTGCTTTGTCTTTTTAATGTGTTGATTCAGGGAGATTGAAAATAGCACCATCACCATCATCTTTCCAGAATGCTACATCTCCTCTCTTTCTGAGAGAAAGAGAAATTTATTTATAAAAAAAATTGTGCATTTATTAAAGTTTTATTTTAATATTTTAACAAAAATAAAATCCTCCTAATTACATATTTATTTCTGAAATGTATTAAAAGGTTTTATTTTTATTGAAATTATAGACATATTATTTTAATGAAATTTTTATTTTGAATAATTTTAAATGGATAGAAGTACAACAAAGATAGTGCAGAGAGCTCCCGTATACCTCTAACCTGGGTCTACTTTCCTTTAATGTAATCATTTCACATTTACTGTGGTATATTTGCCAAAACTAAGCAACCACCATTGTATATTACTATTAATCAAAGTCTAGATTTCACCAGTTTTTTCACTGATGACCTTTTTTTTTCCTGTTCCAAGATCCAATCCAGGATACCAAATTGTATTTACTTGTCACATTTTCTTGTTCTCCTCTGACCTATGACAATTCCTTAGTCCCTCCTTATTTTTCATGTCCTTAACAGTTTTGTAAGTGCTGGTCAGAGATTTTTATGGATTGTTGTCCAGTTTGTGTTTGTCTGATGTTTTTTCTCATTAATAGATTTGTTGTTTTGTTTTGTTTTGTTTTTTATTTTTTTTTGCAAAAATACGACAGAGGTGGAGTGCTCTTTTTACCACATCATATGTGGGGGTATGTGACATCAACATGACATTAATGATAATGTTCATTTTGATCATGTGGTTAAGGTTCCATACTTTAATCATTTGTTGAATTATTAAATAAAAATTTTCCTTCCACTCTCCTTCACACAACTCTAGAACATCATCTGCTCAATAGTTTCATTGATCTCCTTTAAGATATTAGGGACTGCAATTTTCTTCTTCAGGACCTAAGCATAGGTATTTTCAATATTCAGAGTTTTAGCTCCATATCTAGAGAAAGATAGACACCTCCATACCTGTATGGCGATGTGAGGAACATACCAAACACAACTCCAGGAAGGCCTTACTTTTTGATAACCTACAACTCATGGTAATAAAATTCATTGGAGGAGTTTTCAAATGTTATAAATTGTAAAATTGAGAGAACATATTGAAAAGTTTAAAGTGGATCATAGATTCATCACAGAGCTTGCTTAACTGACATCTGCCAAGATTTGGTTTGATCTTAATGAAACCCCAGGTCTCAATGCATTTCTCTCCAGAGGATATTTCAGTGACATCAGAAAGTGAGGCTCTTACTTTTTCTTGACCCATCAAATTCAATTTGGGCATACATGATTTACTGCTAGCAATGTCTTTTTTCTTCCTTTAAAATAAAAAAGAAAATGGGACATTTTCAAATGCATGACTACAGTTAGCTCCTCAACTTAAAAACCCTAAAAAGTGGAAAAGTAATGTCAGTCACCTGTATTCACCCACATTAAAAGCATAATAATAAACAAGTACAATAAAAAGCAGTAACTTTGGTAGTGGAGTGGAAAATCAGATACTGTTTGGGATGATAATGTTTGCATTAAACCCGCTTGTTTTTGTGGGTTTAAAATTGGTAATCTGTAATAACCAACTAGAGATTTTATTGGCACTCCAAAGATGAAAGAATACTTTTACATTTGTTGCTACATTTTATCCTCCTATATGCCTTGTTTTCTTTCTTTTTTAAAGTTTTCATTTATTTATTTGAGAGAGAGAGAGAGCATGGGCAGGGCAAAAACAGAGAGAGAAATCAACCCCCCACTCTGCAAGAAGGCCCAGATGGGGGTCAATTCCAGGTCCTGGAGATCATGACCTGAGCTGAAGGCAGAAGCTTAACCAACTAAGCCACCCTGTCGCCCCAAGGCATGGGCTGTTATACATGCTTTAAAATAAAGAAACTGAGACCCAGAAAACTTAAGAATGGTACCCAAGTTCACATATATTACAAGTGATGCCCATACTGGATCAATAAATTATTTTTTCTTCCCATCTAAGACTGATACTGTGTTTTTGCTTTCATAAATATGATTTGTTCCCCCTGCTTCCAAAGAAAAAACAATTAACTCCTCCGTTACAACAGAAGGATACCTAATGAAGAGGAAATGCACATAAGAGATTAAATAATAATAATAATAATATCTGCTATTTATTTAGCACTTACTGTGTCCCAGACTCTACAGTTAAGGCTTAAACCACCCAGTAACTTAGACACTATTTTTTCCTTTTTAATGAGAAGAAATTGAAGTTCAGGTGGATTCAGTTAATGTAATGACGCTAACGGCTACAGTGTATAAATCTCAACCTTAGTGGTTTAAGACAATAAAAGTTCATTTCTTGCTCTAGCAGAACCCAAAACAAGCATTCCTGGCTGGTGAATATCCTTTTGTGTTGTCAATCAGGGCCCAGGGCTCTGCTTCCCTTTAGAGACATACAGTTTTCTGTTGAATACTTCATAAGTTCCTGTTAGAAATACTATTTATACAATTAATAAAGGCTTTATATGTAACCACAAATTAGATTTCAGTCTAACTCCTTCTGAGCTGTATCAGTTTCAGACTGATGTTCAAGTTAATGCAAACTTCCTGGGCACAAGAAGTTTTAATGGCCCAAACCTGGACATGCCATATATTAGTTCAGTCTGTGGTATATTTGCCAGAGCTCTGTTATATGGATACTCTTGGCTGCTAGACAGTCTGGGAGACATAATTAAAGTGTGTGCTTGGTAGGGAGAGGAAATGGGTTTTAGCAGTCAGCCACATTAAACAACTTGCCTAAAGTCATGCAGATAATAATTGACAGAATTCAAATTCAGTTTTGAGTCAAAGCCTATGCCTTTTTTCACTATATTATATCCCTTCCAAATAGTTTTCAAAATAAATTTAGTTTCATTATTTTCAGGGATAGCTCACATTTTCTGTGAAACATCAATTATGTATATAAATAGTGTCACTTCAATTGTAAGAAGCCATATTTGGCTGAATCATTAAGCCACACCCACCTTTATCCCCAAGTACCTTCTCTAGTCTCCACATTGTCCCTTGCCCATGATTATATCTGGGAATCTCATATTTATGAGTGCCATGCACTTATGAATACATCCTTAGTACGCCAAATGGTAGCCACCTTGTTCTCTCCAGAATCACCAATGATGTGAAATCATGGGTATCTCACGAGGAAGGGAGAATTCTCTCCTTACCATTCCTTCCGCTTCATCACCTAATGAACCATCTAAGGAGATGAAAGCCAGAGGCCTCATGAAGTCACTACCACAAATAGCTCTTTCAGGTTCCTTCTACCACCCTGCCCTCCTCAGTTTTTAGATAATATCCATTAGGCTGCCAGAGAAGTAAATTCCTTTTTTTTTTTTTTTAAGTTATTTATTTGACAGAGAGAGAGATCACAAGTAGGCAGAGAGGCAGGCAGAGAGAGAGGAGGAAGCAGGCTCCCTGCTGAGCAGAGAGCCTGATGTGGGGCTCGATCCCAGGACCCTGGGATCATGACCTGAGCCGAAAGCAGAGGCTTAACCAACTGAGCCACCCAGGCACCCTGAGAAGTAAATTCTTAAAGACACATTGTCTCTGTCCTCTCCATCACCTGCTATTCCACTGTGGATTCTGTCCAACTAAGATCCCCCCAAAGAGCCAGAAAAATGAATTGGTAGGCCCTCCCCATCAGCCCAGCTCATGTGTCCACAGTTCTCAGTCCAAGTAGTGGACTTTGGATAGCATTAAGCTAGGTTTTCCACTATCCAAGGACACATTATACTAGAATCCAGATAAACAAGTGTTCTTAGGAGACCTATTTTGATAAACTAATAGGAAGAGCTTGTTTGAAAAAGAGGGAATACTTTTAAATTGGTATATCAATCATGTGAAATTGGAATCCTGAATTACTTAAAACTATTTTCCTCTTATAAGCATTTTACGCATTCTCCCTGAAGTTCTGTTTATACAATTAATAAAGGCTTTATAGGTAATCCAAAAGTAGGTTTCACTGTGGCTCCCTCTGAGTTACATCAGTTTCCAGATTGATGTTCAAATTAATACAAGTTTTCTGGATACCTTATATTTAAGTTTTCATATATATAAACACCAAAGTATATACAATCACATATAAAAATACTCACCAGGAGTCATGAGGCACTACACAGGGGTGGGAAACCTAGGTCTTAGGTTCCCCATAGACTCACTGTCTATGCCAGTGCATTAGATGAATAGACCTTCAATTGGCTAATCTATTAATTCCAGCTATTTAATGATCAATGAGGACTGCTGAATGAATGAGTGATCTACGATGCTGATCAGTAGTCATGATGAAATAGCTGAAATGGACACCAGCCACATATTGATGTGGCCTAAATCAGAGAGAGTCTATTGAAAACCCATGCAAGCTGAGTCCTGGGCAGAGCATATGAGGTAACATTTCTTCCTTTTAGAAGGCCATGGCGGAGTCTCCCTCCCAACCTGATATGTATCCTGCTGTGTGAGGACCCGACCAGGACCTGCTCTTTTAAATCCTAGATCATTTTAGCCCCCACTTCCCATTCAGTAAAATGTTCTTGCCCCAACATTTTATGGCCTATGTCTGACTTCCAAGATAAGTATCCTGACCTACAGATTTTTTTTTTATTCTTTTGAGTATTGTTTTCATCAAACATTTTATACTTCCTCGCCTTAATTCAAAAAAAGGGTTTGATGACTGCGGATATACATCTCATTTAGTAGATGATGTCTCAAACTCAAGGAGTGGGAATCTGCTGCATCTCAGTGGTAGGAGATGATACATTTGGATAGGTGGTCCCCACCATGCAGCCAAATCACCATATTGTAGGCCCCATCTATCAGCGCAATCCACAAAGAGACCTAGCTCTGATCCAAAGTTTACAAGTTGTACCACTCCCCCCCACCCCCGCTCTAATCTGACAAAACTAGACTTAATGATAGGTAGATCTACATCCTGGGGAGATGACAGAGAATAACTGGCAATGTGCTAGTTTTCTTGGGAGTGAAGAACTAGCTCAGAGCCATTAATGGGTCACCTTTGCTCTGAGAGAAGACCATTGTGGGTCTTCTAACTTCCACCTCTACAGAAAACTCAGTTTCTCTTAATAAAAGGTTAAGAATTCAGGAGTAACGGAGTCTCTGGATTAAGCCTCAACCCAAACTGACGTGGACATTATGAAAAGCCAGGTAGTTGTGAAATACAGGGTACCTGAGAAATGTGTTCCTCCTTCTTTGTTCCATAGAGCTCACACGGTTTTTTCCCTCACTTCTGAAATCATCTTATTTTGAGTGTCCTTAGCATCTAGGGCAGAGCTAAAACAAACAAAACAAAACCCCCCAAAACTAAAGGGGCAGGAGGTGGGATTTCCAGCAGCAGGGCTGGGTTTGCAAAACTCAGGAAGAGGGTGGAGGAGGGTGACTTCATGGAAAGAAATGGCCATTATGACAATCCCGCCCCCCCCCACCCCCACCCCCGCAGCTAACTTGGCCAGCAGCCTGAAAGAGGTGGGGCGCATGCCTCCGGAGGCTCCTTAATTGTCCTGTGCCCCGGTGGGGGCCGGGGTACAGCTCTCCCTCTTCTCATCATGGCCTCAGAGTCCCTCTCTTGGCAGACAAGATCTCGGATCAGAAGAGGCCACTCGGGTTTTGCCCGCCCGCAGAACGGCAGAGCCTGGCTAGTCGAGTGTGTTTTTAAACTAGTTGCCATGGAAATATGTTTTAAAGATAGCTAATACTACCAGGGGAATCTGACTGGCAGCGATAGCAAATCGGGCTTTGATTTAACCGCCTCATACAGTCTGTTGAGCAATTTCAGAACAAGCGTGTGTGGAGGTTTCACGGTGTTTGCCGGGTTCGCTCTAGAGGGTGGAGCAAGCGGTCTGCGCGAGCAGCAGCCTCCACTGCCAGGAGTTCCGGCTGCGGTGATGATGCGGAGGGGTCCCGCGCCGTTTCTCCTTCTCCTCGTCCCCCTGGGCACTGTGCTTTGGCCATTGCATCACGCATTAGCACTTCCACCAGCGAGTGGAGAGGATATAAAGTCCCGACTGCCTCTTAGCGGCTTTCATAAGAGATCTGTTGAGGAAGAAAACTAAAACCATTGGCAGAAATGAGGTTTGCCCATGATCTATGGGTTCCACCTATGATTTCCGTGCGAGTGAGCTGGTCATTTGGCATTGGATGCAGGTGGCTTAGTGAGAAACAGCGACTTTGATGAAAACACCCTTGTGAATATGCATGTCAGTTTCTGTCTATACTGTAATAAGTGAATAACCGCCTAGAAACCCTGATTTTTAGAATGAATCTGTGCAGAAAGGCTGGACATTCAGGCCTTAGAATGTTTGTTGTGACATAGATCATCAGTCTGACTATATAGACTGTTGAAATTTACTTAATTGCCAGTTTATTAACAAAACCAGGCATAAATAGATTTAACAAACAAATAAGAAACCAGAAGGGGGACACTTCTGAGCTTCTGCAACAAGATAGATATTCTCATATATAGATTATAGCCTATATAATCTATGTATGGACACACACACATATATGGGTAGGAGGGCTTTTTTATTACTTTGCTCATTGTCTCTCATCAGTAAAATGTAGATTATCTTTCTATAACACAGAATTATAACAATGCAAAAGGAGTTAATATCTGCAGAATACTTTGAAAATGGACATCTTCCTTTAATGTTGTTACTTCTACTCCTCCCCTTCCTTCTGAGCGTGGTCATGGCTAATGTATATCTCTTGAGAAGCAGACATCTGTATCCAACATGCTGTGCACTCTCTGATGATTCATTTTTCCAATGGGAATGATTCTCATTCCTTTCTTTGCTGGGTAAAATACAAATTGGAGATCTGGAGGGTGATTCCTTATTTCCATTAAGAATCACCTGAATAAGATATCCTTCAGATGTTCCTTTAGAGAAACTTAAAAAAATTTTTTTGAATAATTTATTTAAATACATTAAAATGAAGTAATGCTTAAAATTTAGTTCTTCTGTCAAACTGGTCACATTTCAAATGCCCAAAGGCCAGGTGTGGCTGGTGGTACCATATATGAGGCAGTACAGCTTTATATGTCCTTTAGGAGCAATTTAAGAGGTTTTTTTTTTTTTAAATATAATAGGATACAAAATCTTTACTGATAAGGTTTAAGATCCTTCTTTGCAACTAATCTTTAGGAAATCACTTTGTTGAGTTTGGGTTCAGTGGACAGGACATGCACGGTTATCTGAAAAGGCTATTAAAATACTCCTTCCTTTTCCAACCAAATACCTGAGAGAGGTTAGGACTCGCCCCCATTTTATTTTATTTTATTTTCAGTGTTCCAAAATTCATTGTTTATACACCACACCCAGTGCTCCATGCAATACATGCCCTCCATAATACCCACCACCAGGCTCACCCAACCCTCCGCCCCCCTCCCCTCCAAAACCTTCAGTCTGTTTCTCAGAGTCCACAGTTTCTCATGGTTTGTCTCCCCCTCCGATTTCCCCCATCTCACTTCTCCTCTCCATCTCCCAATGTCCTCCATGTTATTCCTTATGCTCCACAATTAAGTGAAACCATATGATAATTGACTCTCTGCTTGACTTATTTCACTTAGCATAATCTCTTCCAGAGGCTAGGACTTTTTCTTTTTTCTTTTCAGTTGTTTTTATTGTGGCAAAATACTCATGAAGTTTACCATCTTAGCCACTTTAAAGTGTACAAGTTCAGTGTTACTAGAGGTGGCATTTAAAGTTGGTCTTGTCCCAGGTTCTAATAACCAAGGATCACTTAATGGCAGGGTAGCCCTTTGCAGTTCTGCTGCCCTGCTCAGCAATGCCTTTTCATTTCTTGTTCTGGGGAAGCTCCACCTCCACCCCACCCTCTACACACACACACACACACACACGCACTCACACGCGCACACACACAATATGCTTACATGCAGCCACAGAGCCGTCAGCAGCTGTTTATTGACCTGCTATTAAAAAGCAGTTCTACTAACAATGAAAATACAGAAAGGGAAATTAGAGAATTGATTCCATTTACTATAGCACCAAGAACCATAAGATACCTGGGAATAAACCTAACCAAAGAGGTAAAGGAACTGTACTCGAGGAACTACAGAACACTCATGAAAGAAATTGAAGAAGACACAAAAAGATGGAAGACCATTCCATGCTCTTGGATCAGAAGAATAAACATTGTTAAAATGTCTATACTGCCTAGAGCAATCTATACTTTTAATGCCATTCCGATCAAAAATCCTACTGGTATTTTTCAAAGAGCTGGAGCAAATAATCCTAAAATTTGTATGGAATCAGAAGAGACCCCGAATCGCTAAGGAAATGTTGAAAAACAAAAATAAAACTGGGGGCATCACGTTACCTGATTTCAAGCTTTACTACAAAGCTGTGATCACCAAGACAGTATGGTACTGGCATAAAAACAGACACATAGACCAGTGGAACAGAGTAGAGAGCCCAGATATGGACCCTCAACTCTATGGGCAAATAATCTTAGACAAAACAGGAAAAAAATATGCAGTGGAAAAAAGACAGTCTCTTCAATAAATGGTGCTGGGAAAACTGGACAGCTATATGTAGAAGAATGAAACTCGACCATTCTCTTACACTGTACACAAAGATAAACTCAAAATGGATAAAAGACCTCAACGTGAGACAGGAATCCATCAGAATCCTAGAGGAGAACATAGGCAGTAACCTCTTCGATATCAGCCACAGCAACTTCTTTCAAGATATGTCTCCAAAGGCAAAGGAAACAAAAACGAAGATGAACTTTTGGGACTTCATCAAGATCAAAAGCTTCTGCACAGCAAAGGAAACAGTCAACAAAACAAAGAGGCAACCCACGGAATGGGAGAAGATATTTGCAAATGACAGTACAGACAAAAGGTTGATATCCAGGATCTATAAAGAACTCCTCAAACTCAACACACACAAAACAGACAATCATATTAAAAAATGGGCAGAAGATATGAACAGACACTTCTCCAATGAAGACATACAAATGGCTATCAGACACATGAAAAAATGTTCATCATCACTAGCCATCAGGGAGATTCAAATTAAACCCACATTGAGATACCACCTTACACCAGTTAGAATGGCCAAAATTAACAAGACAGGAAACAACATGTGTTGGAGGGGACGTGGAGAAAGGGGAACCCTCTTACACTGTTGGTGGGAATGCAAGTTGGTGCAGCCACTTTGGAGAACAGTGTGGAGATTCATCAAGAAATTAAAAATAGAGCTTCTCTATGACCTTGCAATTGCACTACTGGGTATTTATCCCAAAGATACAGATGTAGTGAAAAGAAGGGCCATCTGTACCCCAATGTTTATTGCAGCAATGGCCACAGTCGCCAAACTGTGGAAAGAACCAAGATGCCCTTCAACGGATGAATGGATAAGGAAGATGTGGTCCATATACACTCTGGAGTATTATACCTCCATCAGAAAGGATGAATACCCAACTTTTGTAGCAACATGGACAGGACTGGAAGAGATGCTGAGTGAAATAAGTCAAGCAGAGAGAGTTAATTATCATATGGTTTCACTTATTGGTGGAGCATAACAAATAGCATGGAGGACAAGGGGAGATGGAGAGGAGAAGGGAGTTGAGGGAAATTGGAAGGGGAGGTGAACCATGAGAGACTATGGACTCTGAAAAACAATCTGAGGGGTTTGAAGCGGCGGGGGGTGGGAGGTTGGGGGAACCAGGTGGTGGGTATTAGAAAGGGCACGGATTGCATGGAGCACTGGGTGTGGTGCAAAAAACAATGAATACTGTTACGCTGAAAAGAAATTAAAAAATAAATAAATAAATAAATAAAAATAAAAAATAAGAATAAATAAATAAATAAAAAACAGTTCTATCAAATCTAATTACACAGAAAACCAGACTCCTAAAAGTTCATTTAAAATGCCCAAGATGTATGATGGCTTATCAGAATTTTTATTTTAAATTTTAAAATTTTAAATTTTAAAGAAATATACAATCAAAATAATGAAATCATGGAATAAACATTATTGATAAAGTCCTTTTTCACTGAAGCAAAAATCAGTACAAATGACAGTTACTTCAATAAAAAGTATTAAGCTTTACTCACTTAGATTTTAAAGGACCTGCCAGTTCATCTGCAAAGAAGTGCATGGATAAGCGTTCATATAAAACATTCAAATCACCAAGGCATTCTTGTTTCTGACATTTCGAATCCACATAAGTCGTGTACCTGAAATAAACATCCTTCAAAAGAAGAGCAAATGAAACTCATGCGGGAAGACAAGTAGGTTTTTACGGTTTGCGCCTTTCCTTCTCATGGCCCTCCTTCTCCTTTTCTGATCTGCGCTTTGTCTCCTTCCACTGTCAGATATTTTCCAAAGGTAGCAAATGGAGGTGTGGGCACAGCTAATGGTGAAAACGAAGGTCTGGATTCTCTGCATTGACCAGCGGAAATAGCCCGTCATGATTTAGGTTACGGCTATGTCTTGCAAGCTTCCCAGGAGCTGCGGCTACTGCCTGTCATGAAGATCCAGATCCAAGCCGTGTTCTCTACAATGTGTCAGCATTGAGATCTGAGGGTGTTTGGATCCCAGAATGAGACATATGCCACATATGTCTCTTCATTCTCTCCATTTCACAGATGGCAAAATTGAGATTCAGGGGTCCTTATTCACAGACACACTGCTGGTAAGCAAGATTTAATCGCAGATTTTTCTGGCTCAATGGGTGTGTCTACTGACCATCCTGATTTTCACTCTGCAGGCGCTAGGAGAATTATTGCTAATTATTATGTAAGGGCCTGCCTGTTCTTCTTCTTCTATATTCTCACAAGGATTATTCATTCCATAAAGAAACATATGGCTTATTTTGGGATTCTTTGCCCTCCAAACTACACCATAAGATATCCAAAGATGCCTGTGGTTGCCTTGGTCTTTGATAACCTTACTGTAAGGTAAGGGTGGGGGATGCCAGGAGTCTGCTTGCTGTAGATGACAAGGTCAGCTGCCCCTAGAGCCAGTGGTGAAAACATCAATTTTAAAAGTTTGGGGAAATCAGGTAAGCCATTAATTAAATCTCCACAGCAGATAAAATAATTTCAATGCTCTTGAGAATGAATCTTTGCTCTCCTTTAAGTTCATTAAACTATTTAAAATTTCAAGAGACACTACTTTAAGAATCACATTTTCAACCTGTCTGCTAAGACTTAATAGTTTCACTATTTTATTGACACAAGTTTCAGCATTCCAAGGCATGTTACTCTTGATGTTTCTGCATTAATCAATATGATGAAGAATGCTATAGATTCACAGTCTTGTTTATGACTTGACAATTTCCTTGGTTTCTTTACAAGTATATTGCAGATCTATTTCGGGAGGTCTGTATACCTACATAGATGTATGTTCTTGATAAAGAAAAAATACGTACTAAAATGCATTACAGCAGGGAGAAAAAAATGATCAGTTTGTTCAAATTTAGTTCTTTTTACTACAATTTCTGTGACAGGTTAATTATTATTTGTTTAAATAGGGTCATATGCCTGGCATTGATGTCTCAGGCACATGGAAGTGTTAAGTAAGTTTGGCTTTCTTGTATTAAAATTCGCAATTTTAAAAGTCACATACGTTTGCTGGGGGAAAAAATTTGCATTTATCACTAGACTATTAAAATAATTAGCTCTAGATAAAGATATTCAACCAGAAACAGAATGAATGGTGTTGCTAAATTTTTGTACTTGTTATAAATATTAACATCTGCTCTTGACTTATTGGAGATATAATTTATTTTTAAGCTTCAGTCACTATAACTTATTAAAATATTTATTGAGCACCTACTTTGTGCTTGGCACTGTTACATGGTGTTTAATTGAAGGACTATTCATTCCTTTCTGAAGGGGCCAAAAACTCACCTAAGAATGTAACAGATGCTTGGTTAATGTCATTTGAAACTGAACACTGAGATAATGGGCAAACTCAAGGTGAACAACACCAAAAGCTAAAGTTACCCCCTTCCCCCCTACCTCCAAAGACTAATTCCTCTTATTTTGCTTAGCAAATACTAATTCTTTGTTTTTTCAAGGTCTGCCCTGAGCCCTCTCCCCAAGCTTTGATTTTACAGATGAGAACCTTTGCTTCTCACAAGCCTTAAGTTTCTGTAACTTCTGATTATGCTCCACTCCTGGCTGACCTAAGCTCAAAGACTCCAGGATCTCACTGGAATACAGCCTTGAACTCTCCATCCAGCAATCATGGCTCTCCTCCCTCTGACCCCAGCCTTCTTTCCAGCCTTTTCTTTCACTAATCGCCTTCTTGTACTTTATACTCTGGCCAATTTAGGCTACTTGGCTTCTCCCTGACCTCCAAACAGGTGTTCATCACTTGCTGAAATTGTCCCCTCAGCATAGAATGTTCTGCTTCCTCATTCCTGTCTGTAAAAATCCTATCCATCCTCTAAGAAAGACCCTGTTCTTGCCCTCACCCTCATGCCTGCTGTAATACTTACTGGTCTGGGTTCTGATAAGGCTTGATTTGTCTATTTTTGTCTCTATATATTATATATATACTATATATATACTATATTCCTTTGTCTATAACGTTTTATTATTTCAGTTCTTGTCTTAATTTTGTATTAAATTGTAAACTTTTAGGTGGGGTAAATCCCTATATGTCCTTCATCTCTGGATCCCCTGTTGAACTCCATACCAAGGTACTTGGTGGCTATTCAGCGAATAAATGAGTGAATGTAGGACCTCAACCTTCAGCCCTTTGTTTATAGTTTGGAAATGGCAGACATAGTATATATTCATGTCCACCATCATGCCTTCCTTCCTGCATCTGTGCAGAAATGTTCCTGTACTGATTTTTAGAAGACATTGAACTATCTAGGTTATTTCAGACAACAATAATAGTGGCCAATTGTATGTCTATTTATGTCAGTACCTCAAGGGATTTGGCCTCTAGGTGTCACAGATGGAGCAACATGTCATCTTTGCACTAGGAAACATGGCAGTGGAGTGGTCAAGTGCACAGCCGCTCCCAGAGAGGGATAGACTGATCACCTTCTCAGCCACACACTCACCCCTGTAAACCTGCAGAAGAACTCTGTCTGCGGGTTTCTCAAAGTCTTTCTCCTTTCCATGATGGAAAGAATTGTGCAATTACTGGGCCAGCCCTAGTCAAAAATAAGGAAGCAAAAGTGTGTCTTCCATCTTTCCTTTTGGTATCTCTCTGACCCCTTTCAGGTTCTTACTTCTGAGGCTATGTCTAATTCATAACAAGGTGTTAGAGATAGAAATTAATTTGATATACTACTCTTCCCAACAGTACTTGCAGTATTTAAAAAGGAGGTATGGAAAATAACTGGAAATCAGGACCTCTCAGGATAGAATTTTAATTTCAGGATTCGTTTGGACATGTCAATATAATTTAGTGATTACATTAGACCTAAGAGAATACATACCAAGACAATTTCCTTATTTGTGAAATGGTGGCAATAGTAGTACCTTCTCAAGATTGTTCAGAGGATTAATTGAGATACTACTTCTGTCAGGAACTGGGAAGAGTCAGATTTTGCCCTACTGCAATCTGAGGAAATATCCTACCATAGTTTCGCAGATGCTGATAGAAGACCTGAGACTCTGGGGTCAAAGACAAAAGATTTTATGACTCATAGCAAAAGCAGTAGCCAGAGTGGCAGCATTCTCTTATGCTGGTTTCCAAGTCCAGTTTCTTCAGAGCAACACAAAAGCACCCGCACACACATGGTGGGCTTCCTACCAGAAGGACTCTGAGCTTAGGGAGCCTGCATCTTTTAGGATGGGCAGTAGCAGGCTCAGGAGTTGTTTGAGAGGGAGACATTATGGTTATTATGTTGGATGGTAAGCATGGATGCTCCTGGTTCTGGAGAGAGACTGTACATCCATGTTCCAAAGCTGTTTGCTAGGAAAAAATGTTGAAAAAAAAATTATCCAGAACAAAGACAGCCAGTGCCTCTGCTTGAAAGCCATGTAGCAATGTGATTGTCCCAAGAAGACTTGACTCCCAACTTGTAAATCTCTTCTAATAGCATCTGGCACAGAATTAATACTCAGGAACCATGATTATTGCTGTTATCGGGTCACAAAGAGGATTCCATGTCATGAAAAGATAACTTAATTCAGTTACTGATGAAATAAAAGAAAATGCAAACAAACCATCATGCATCCCACATGTTTTAAAAATCCAAGTAGTTGCTATTCATTCATAGATGTTCCAACCAAGTCAGAAACCTGGAAAAGAGGTTTTGTTTTTTCTCCAGTATGTTTGGTCTTGGCACTAATTCTGCACATATTGTACACTTGCTGCATGTTATCTGGGAAAGAATAAATTGGGGTCACTTCCCATTCCCTGGAGAGTTTGAGCTGTCCTCCCCGAGATACTGCTGACTGTTTCAGTATGCACAGTCATGGCTCTCTCTCTCTCTCTCTCTCTTTTTTTTTTTTTCCAGACTGGATGTGGTGTGGTCCATTTCCTTCTAAAAATAAACAGGCACCTAGACATTTTGTCTTCAAAATGCCATTGGGCTTTTCCATTAAGTTGAAATGACAAAGGATGATTTGGAATGGAAATGGAAGCATCGGTTCAACAACTTGATGAGCTCTGAGAGGCAAGTTGGGTCAAATCAAGACAGAGCTGAGGGTCACACTTGCCTTTGGAGTGCCCACTCTTCTGTCCCTGGAATAATCCTTCCTTCCAGAAAGAAGCCTGCTGTTCTCTGAATGACCAGCTCTCTGATCTCCAGGGAAAATGAAAATGATTAATTTACACTAATCTCATTTACTCCTAGCTTGTGGTATTATGTGTCATACGTAATACAGGCTCAATAAAAAAATTTCTTAATTTTTTTAATTTTGGAGAGAGAGAGAGAGAGAGCATGTGCAGGTGTGCATGCAGAGAGGAAGAGCAGAGGGAGAGGGAGAGAATTGCAAGCAGACTCCCCACTCAGTGCAGAGCCATAAGCCAAGCTCAACCTCAGGACCCTGAGATCATGATGTGATCCAAAATCAAGAGTTGGATGCCCAGCCAGCCAAACCCCCAGTCACCCCAAATTTCTTAATTTTTTACTAAGAAGTGGAGGATCCTATATACTCTCCCTCCCAGGCATGTTTGAACTTTTATAAAAATGTCACTGCTTAGATGAAAGAGGAGAGTCTACGAGAATGAATCTCCACGACTTTTCAAGACAAATGAGAAAGCTAATCTGGGATATGGCTGGGGATGGATCCGAGTTCCTGATGTTCTTTGAACCCGGTGATAAGAACTTATGCTGTTTACATCAGGAGATCACCTAGAGCTGATGCTTCTCAAATGTAATGTGCCTGTGAAGCACTTGGGGATCCTGCAAAATGCACGTCCTGTTTCAGCAGATGTGGGCGGGGTCTGGGCTTCTGTACTGCAAGGTCCCAGGGGACCCAGAGGCTGCTGGTGCACTGAGCAGAGTTTGAAAATCCTAGATTTCGAGAACTTGGAGAAGGAGGCTCGCCGTGGAGGAGGGGAAGCAGGGCTTCTGTGGCTGCTTGCCTTGCAGACAGAAGGCACTCTGAAGGCTTCACGTGGCCCCGGCGGTCTCCCAAGAGGGCTTGCGCCCTGGTGCTTACCCGATGCTTTTGCACACCCAGCTGAATTCAGAAAAGCGGGTCGGGAGAAGCGGTGGGGTGGGGAAAGGGCTGAAAAGAACCCCAGACAGCACAGCTTCTGTGTCCCAGCGCGCGGCGGCTGGCGCGGCGCAGGGCTCTGAGAGCAGGTGGTAGGCGGGCAGCCTCCTGTGGAGGAGCCCCAGGCCTTGCTCACAGCCCCCCTTTCCCTCAGCAGCCCTCACACCTCTCTGCTCAGATCCTTCCCAGGGGAAACAGAGAATCACCTGACCAGCAGACTGCTGATTATTCATCACATTCCCAGGTCCTCGCTTCTGCACCCAGAAGCCCAGCCGGCAGGAAACAGCCTTGCTTGACCGCGGCTTGCTACAGCTCCAACCGAGCCAGCCAGTCCTGTGATGTCAGACTTCGAGATCTTGGGGGACATCTCAGGGCTCACAGGACAGGAAGTGAGAGCACCGGTATGTCTTCGTGCCGTTTATAGCCTGCTTCCTAAAACGAAACAAAACAAAATAAAATAAAACTAATTTCTGGTGTGGTGCCTAGAATTAGGATGCGGGCCAGTTGGAGTCAATGCAGCAGTTTTGGGTCGTTGGCCAGAGTCTGACCCAAGTGGATGAGCCCAGTTTCTCCTTGGATGCAAGGACAGAGGTGTCCCCTGGGCCCTGGCCAGCTCGCCGCCTCCTCTCCCTCCCTCCATGGCTGTGCTCCCTCGGACATGCTGAGGCACCCCTTCCCAGCCTGCCTGTGTGAGCGAGTTCCCTTCTCCCGTTTCTCACTACCCTGCCATCCCCGTTCAATTCATGTGGCTCGTCTGGCAAGCAACCTGGCAATAAAGCTTTAGTGAGAATGGGAGCACAGCATGTCTTCCGATAGGCTTCACACAAATAACCCTGTGTGATGTTTCCAGAGGAAGGACTGGAGGCTAGGGGAGAACCGGTCAAGTGGAAGTGCCGCCTAATTCAGGTCATCACTCAATGGGTGCATGTTTTTGGAATTCCTCAGATCATCTGACACAGATGAGTATGCTCTGTTTCTCACAGGGGATACTAGACTGGGGTTGAAATGCCCTGGGAATTAGTGATAACCAACGAGAAGAGGTATTTTCAAACTCCCCATCCTCTTTACTTCCCACATCTGACTCCTCTGTTGCCGCATGCTCTGACTCCTCAGAATCCCAGGGCAGACCATTTCCCTCCTCTCAGAGTGGACCCTCTTCCCAAGCTCCACACCACCTCAAGTTCCAGTGGGACTCCGGGCCATCCTGGGACCTGATGTGTGGTAGACACCAGTGAATTACCAAGCTGACAGAGATGCAGAGGAGGGGGAAAGAATAACAAATATGAATGTTTAGTGCTTATTCCTTCCATTTTAAAGATTTAATTTTATTTATTTGACAGACAGATCACAAGTAGGCAGAGAGAGAGAGCCTGCCGAGCAGAAAGCCCAATGCGGGGCTCGATCCCAGGACTCCAGGATCATGACCTGAGCCGAAGGCAGAGGCTTTAACCAACTGAGCCACTCAGGCACCCCTATTCCTTCCATTTTACATGTTGGGATCTATGAATTCTGTTCAGCCTTAGCAGCACCTCAGGATTTGGGTCAGTTCTATATAAGGTCTTCGGCTTCATACGATGCTCCTACTGTGGTACTCCACAGAGCGCTAAACCATTATGCCCCCAACTCACCCAGTATGGGAGTCACACTGCTTGCATTGGGCTATATCAGACTTGTCTCAATACACTGGGGAGACTTCATGGGCATGTGTGTGGGAGGTAGTCCTTACTGGCAGTCTGCTCCCTAGCTGGTAGTCTTAGTTAAGAGCATATATGCCTATAGAACCAACTGGCTTGAACACCATTTCCACCACTTCCTATCTGTGACCTTGAGACAGTTACCTGAGTCTCCTCATTTATCAAATTAGCATAATAATAATAATAGTTGTTATGAGAATGGAATGGGTTAATTCACACAAAGCACTGACTTAGTCTCTGAGTAAAGATTTCACAAACGATATATAGTTTCTTACAAAGATTAGTAAGTGTCTGTGAAATCATCTAGCTGATTGCCTGTACATCTTAGGCAGCACATGAGGGAGAGCTATTACCATTACCATTACAATGTAGAACCAATAATTATACTTTATTTGAATGGTAATGGACAAGTACACTTCCAAGTGCCCACTCTCTGTCAGGCCTTCTGGTGGTCTAATGTAATTTACTCATTGTTTTTACTATAAACTGTAACAGTTGGGAAAACTTGGGCTAGAGAGGTTGAGTCCTTTGCCCAAGGGTACTGAGCTAATAATTGAGAGAACAAGGGTTTATACTTGGGTCTATCATATCTCAAAGATACATATTCTTACCTCCACATCATGATTTCTTTCTTTTTTTAAGAAAGAACAGAGCTTTTGAACATAAGATCCAAGTCCTGACATTCATGTTTTGCAAATCTGGTAAATACAGATGTCTTCCTTTTGTTATTGGGGCCACCTGTAAATGTCTATGAACTGGTCTCAGACGTCTAGAGTAACAGGGTAAAATTGACTACACAGCTGATTTTGAGAAGAATGAAAGCCCAAGCATGGCGTGGAGTGAGCAGAAGAAAGCTCTGGGGCAGAGTGATAGGGTGCTCAGGGCACTTTAGGACCTCAGCGTTTGCGTTATTACCACGTGTCTTGTGACTACACTCCATAGCATGTCACACATATACTTCTAGACATACAGCAGGCTGTGGCTCTCTGGGGATTTCGAGCATACATGGTACAGGAAGGTGGATTTCTGCAAACGCAAATCCAGGGCTATTTTGTATTAAAATTGAGCTTGAGGTGCAATTAGTACTCCAGACTTTTACGATTCCATTTTCCATTCACTCCCTCCATTAGACTGGGAGTGAGGTTTAATTTTCATCTCTCTGAAGTCAGGAGAAATAGGTAGAGTGAGATTGAAGTGTTCCGTCAAGGTCCTCTGATCCTATAATACAAGACCTTGCAATTTCCCATTCAAGCATAAAATGTAAATAAACTTCATAAGTACATGTCTAATCTGGTAAAACTAACAGATTTAGAAAACTCCCTGTGGAGACTTCCTTACTCCAGGCTTAGAGCATCCCTTGCTATCTTGGGCAATATTTTTCAAGGAATCATTTATAAACCTTCCAAAGTTTTCTTTACTTTTTCAGATGCTCTCAGGGAAGCATTGCAGTTTGGAAAGAAAGAGCAGACTGATCAAATGGCTGTTATATTTGTTTACAGATCGATCTCCCTTTACAGGAATGCAAGACTTTTGAGGGTCGGCTGTGTCATATTTATCTCCTTATCCCCACTTGGGACCTGGTCTGGCATATAGTGAACAGGTAGTGTTTAATGAATTAACTGAATTAACATAATAAATGCCAGTGAAGAGAAGGGAGTGATCTGTGTCCCAGGAGGATCATATGTCAAATATGTGCTGGGCCCTTCACTCACTTGATTTTATGTGTTTTTCACAACAATCCCAGCTTAGATACCACTTTTATTTTTATACATGAGCACAAAGATTGCAACTCCCTGGGCTTTGGTAGCCAGTGGGTACCTCCGATGAAAGAAGGTGGTTGGTGGCCAGTAGGGAGTGGTAGGGGCTCTGGAGATCTGGAGAAGAAATGCCCAGTCCGAAGGGGGCAACCGAGTGGGTACTGTGTAGGAATATGGGCCCAGTGCTGTCAGACCTTCTTACTTTCCAAAAAAAAAAAAAAAAAGAAAGAAAAGAAAAGAAAAGAAAAAAAGAAAAATCTAGATGCTTTGAGACAAACCATGAGAGATTGTGGACTCTGAGAAACAAACTGAGGCTTTTGGAGGGGAGGAGGTGGGAGGTGGGAGAGCCTGGTGGTGGGTATTAAGGAGGACACATATTGTATGGAGCACTGAGTGTGGTGCATAAACAATGAATCTTGGAACACTGAAAAAAATTAAATTAAATGAAAAAAAAATTTAGATGTTTCCCAACTCTAAAGTCTTGAGTTACATGTGTTTAAAATAGCATATGACCCAAAGGAATCACATCTGCTAGACAGTTTTGGCCAGAGGGATACCCATTTATACCATCTTCAGTAGAGACTCAGAGAGATTAAATAGATCTCCTAAGGTCTCCCAAACAAGTAAATGCCTGAGCTGGGTTTCTAAGTTTCAGTTTCTCAATACAGCTTGCTGACTTCTATATGCATCACTAATATATAATAAAATTCTTTGAAACATTTTATTTTCATGCCAATCAGGTCACAGATATTTGAGTGCAATTTCTACTTTATATATTTTTTTTCTGACAAATGTGTGTTCAGGCATGATTTCACTTTTTTTAGTGAAAAGGTTGATTTTAATAGAGGTCTATGACATAAGGGTCATGGGGTGACCTTTAGCCCTATATGGCCCAAAGGTAAAGAGCCACCAGCCAAAGAGCAAGCCAACTGTGTGGTGAGAGGGACAGCTTCTTATAGAGACACAGAGAAGGCGCCTCAGCTTATAACTTGAAGCTGGATCAGAATTTATTTATTTATTTATTTAGATTTTATTTATTTATTTGTCAGAGAGAGAGAGAGAGGACACAAGCAGGCAGAGCGGCAGGCAGAGGCAGAGAGAGAAGGAGGCTCTCCGATGAGCAAGCATCCTTCTGCCGGACTTGATCCCAGGACCCTGGGATCATGAACTGAGCCAAAGGCAGACACCTAAGGACTGAGCCACCCAGGCATCCCTGGCTCATAATTTAAAGCCAAGACTCTGGACTCTACAGCCTATTTTCTGAATCTTTCTTCTCAGGATTTAGAGGGACCTCATGCTCATTTTCACCAAGAATAGTGAAGGGAGAGTTAGGTAGATACTTCCTCTACTTTCATTCTTCCATCTTCCAGCTAATACCATTTATCTACCCACCCACTTCCCCACACATCTATCCCTTTATCCAGCCATCGAATCATCTCATCCATCCATCCATCCATCCATCCATCCATCCATCCATCTGTGTATACTTATATGTACTTATTTGTTCCCTAACCACCACCACCACCACCACCACCAAAGGTAACAATTCCTTTCAGTAACAACTGCTTTTATATCATAATGAGCCTCATCAAAGTGACTAATTTCAGAGAAAGATTTGAGGATCTGGACTTAGAGATTGGCTCTGGGTGTCACTGAGTAAACAACAGACAGCTGTTAATGGGAACTCTGCTGTTTGGAGTGGTATTTTCCTGGAAGTCTGTTAAGGAGTTTTCCAACTAAAATTAACTTTGTAGCATCTGATCCAGAAACACAAGCTGTGCTTCATTCTTATCTTCCTATGTGAACTTTTGAGTGCATGTGCCTTGCTCTGTGTGTGTGTGTGTGTGTGTGTGTGTGTGTGTGTGTGTTTTGGGGATAAGATCAGACTTAGAAAGTGCCTTAGAGAACAGTAAGAGGAGGTGGTCATTGTAACAGCTGGTGATCTCTCATAAGAGTTTACCCCACATGTAGCTCATGTTACAAGATTCAAGCATACTTTCTGAATTAGATTGAACTGAAAGCAGAAGCCTATCTTTGCCAGGCTTACTCCTGGGACTGTCAGGAGTCACTCAGTCACCAGCAAGGGTGGTTATAACCTTGGTTATAACACACCTGTCCTTGGTTATCTGGGAAACAACAGCGAATGACAGATGAGGCATTGAGGGATCCTGGAACTAGCAATCAGTAGGCTTGGCTTTTTGTGAAGCTGACTCAACAGACCATCTTTTGTAGAGTCTCCCTTCCCTGGAGTACTCCCTGAAGGCTCCATTCTTTAGACTCCACTAATAGATTTCTTTGCCTTTTGGCTTTCAGCGGAGTCTGGTTAATGGTTGGGGAAGAGAAGAGATGACACAATCAGCATGCCAGAGGGGGGATGGAGGAGAGTTGGGTTGGGTGTTTATTCCCCTGGATTTTGCCACTCAGGCTTGCTTTCAGTTGGTTGCATCCCTTAACTGAAGTTCATCCTCCTCTTAGAGACCCCTGGGTATTTGGGGTCTCATCTTACCCCTTTACCAGGACTTTGCCAACCTCAACCTCTTGCACAATCTCTAATTATTTCTCTACCTTTGTAATAATACACTTTATTAAATTTTCCTTAAATTACCCAAATTTCCTGCCAAGAGCCCTCTGATACACAATCAATTGGAGTTATGGAACCCTAAAGTAGGTCTTTTAACCTGTTTATGTGTGATTTTCCTCCAATGAAATTTATGCAACACCAGCTTTCCCCTTTCACCAGAAAGTTGCAAAGGCAAAATGGGGAAGAAGAAAAAGAGGCTATGGGAAGGTTAAAATAAAATAAAATAAAAATTTTAAAGTAGGGACGCCTGGGTGGCTCAGTTGGTTAAGCAGCTGCCTTCGGCTCAGGTCATGATCCCAGCGTCCTGGGATCGAGTCCCGAATCGGGCTCCTTGCTCAGCAGGGAGCCTACTTCTCCCTCTGCCTCTGCCTGCCATTCTGTCTGCCTGTGCTCGATCTCTCTCCCTCTCTCTCTGACAAATAAATAAAATCTTAAAAAAAAAAAATTTAAAGTAAGGCACTAATACAACATATGCAATGTCATCTCTTAACTTTTCAGCTGTGATAATGGGCAAAAGTAAACTGCTTAGTCACTAATAGTCCCAGGAAAAATATATCCTATGCTTCTTTTGTGATGTTTTTCATTAGGCAGCATCTTGCTTTCCACCAGTAATTCAGCAGAGCATGGAAAATGTTACACACAAATTCCAAACTCCATCAGAACATTCCCACACTTGGCTGGATGCCCTCCATTTTGTGGACACAGATGTCCAATTGCTGAGACAAATGAATCATACTGGAACTCAGTAAGTGCAACAAAACCACACTTGACTTTGTAGAGTACAACTCACCTGTGCTCCATATTTTGTGACCAAATTCAAGGAAGCCTTTCTTAGGACTTCCAGGGCATAACCTCTTGTGGCTTGGTTCAAACAATCCATGAAGTACCTCACTGCCCAATATGCATGATAATCTAGTGTACACATGCCCTTTGGGATACTTCTTCATAGCCCTTAGTCCAGGCCAAGGGCTGTTCTCCAATGGGCTCGCACAAAGAGACAAAGATGAGTTTGAAGTTCCCAGTGAACTCACATGAGCACGGGTGTTAGGCCTGTTCACCTTAGTTTCTCATAGTTTCTTCACCTGTGCAAGAGTAGAATGTGAAAGTCCCAACAGGTAAATACTTCCAGCCCAATGCTGTTAGGGTGAAGAAAAGGGAAGAAGAGTTTAAAATTTTCTTGGACCTTTTTGCTGTGATCTCTGTAGTGACTTCTAGGTCTTTGCAAGCCTGTGCAACAGAGAGTAAGAAGATAGCAAGAGGGGGCCTTTAGCTTATTGGCATGTTCTGCCTCCTTACAGAAGGGTTCCAAGCCAAGGAGCTTGATCTGCACATAAAGGCCTCCTTGACCTTATACCTCTTAGACTGGACATTAATATCTGATAGCTTCAATAATCCTTCATGGTAATGACCTATGACCATTTCAGATATAGTTTCTGGAATAACCTCTCAACATTACCCTATCTCCCCTCTTCTCTTTAGCCATAGCAGTAGGGACCCAAGTAGGGAGGATCCTATGTGTTCTTTGTCCCTTCTTAGGAGTGTGGTCCCTCTCCTGATAGTTTCACCTTCCCCTGATGATCTGGACTGGAGGAAGTGAAGTGTGCTCTTTCTGAAAGAGCCTTTCAGAAGTGGTCTGTCAGCTTGCCTAGAATAGAATCCTTGTCAGCGCTCTTCGTTTCCTATGGCCACTGCAACTGGCAAACAGGTTGAGTCTCTCTCCCTTGGCAACTGGCTCCCATCTGCCCCTTGCTGGTCTACACATGTGATTTTGTTTTAACTTTTAGCAGAGACATAACAGCCACAAATAGTTGTATGGATTTGAAACATTAGCTTTTGAAAGTGATATTTTATTTTGATTATTAAAATCCATTATCTCAAAGGGCAGTTTCATTAAGACTTCCCACTTTGCTGATACCAACTGATTTAAGTGAAGTAATTCTCTCAAGTTAAGCAAATCCAAACCACTTGGTTCAATACACAGTTGCCTTTGGTTTTTCTTAAAACACCTGAAACGTGTTCGCAAAGCATTCAGGATACATGTTCTTTTCTAAAACTGGTTACTCAGGATCTTGGTGCCTCAATACAATATAATACAATACATATCCAAGAAGGGTCTTCACAGGGATCCCCCAGTTGAAACCAACATTAATACTGGTCACCTTCAGTGTCACAGAACAAGACTTTGTGCACAATGAGTCCCACCACAGAAGACTTAGTGCGTGGGTTAAAAGCCATTAGCCATATCCTAGAACTAATCTTCCTATTTTAAGGAAGCAGTACAGGTAACATCCCAGGGCCCTTGCTAAGAGCAGACAGATGGATTAGAGGAATCTGTCAGTGTCTCTCTGTTTCTGGAATGGAATGTGTCAGCTCTAGTTGGCTAATCCCTCTTCTACCAAGTGCATCTGACAGGATCTTCGGGGCTAATAAAGAGGACAGAGCAAGCATATGGCAGAGAAACATGTAACTTTGATTATAGAACTACACTGTAGCTCCCTACCTCCCTGCATCTCCAAGAGATAGCATTGGTGTACAGAGCCAAGGATCTAGGGTGCCATTTTCCTATTCCTCCCAAGTGGGTAAAGATAGGACTGTCATGGACCACAGTTTACAGTGAGCAGAGCCCAGGAGGGTTTAGATGCCCATATAGTGTCCACATTCTTTGCCTTTGCCTATGCTATTGCTCTTATGGACTAAAAGATCTTTGAGAAAATTGTAGCATTCAACACCTGGGAGATTCTGAAACCATGTGATTTTCTTTCATGCACCGGGGTTCTAAACTGCAGCCTGAACAGTGACCATCACTGGCCGAGAAGAACCCAGAGGAATTGTTATAGCCATTGCTTATGTCATTATTTTGTTTGATTCCTGGTGCCATTTATTGTGACAGATTCCATATTGCTAAAAAGGAAGATTCTGGAATAAAGTTTTAGAACTTAAAAGGCTAGCTGTGCTCACAAATCCTTGGGAGGCACCACCACAGAAGGTCGGAGGCAGGAAGCTTATTTGGGTTATTTCTTGTCTTTCTTTAAAGTGATAATATGAGCGTGAAACTATTTACAGCTTTAAATAAACCTTCAGTTCGGGACACTGAAGCATACATAATACATTTTCCTTAACTGAAAAATGCCTAAGCAGGCTTTGTGGAGATTTTATCACACAGATTGGTACGATTATAATTAAGAGGATTGGCATAGTTAGCTCCCTGGAAAAAGGCTTGACCCAGGTTAACACTTTAATACGAATAACTTTTTCTCTAATTAAAAAGAAGAAAGGAACAATGATTTCTCAGTGTACTTTGTTTGCTTCTGCTCCACCTTGTCTTGCTGTATTAAACTACATCTTTGAGTCTGTTCTCATGTGCATATTCAGATCATATATATTAAATATGCAAATTCTCCCTGCCCTCTTATTGTCTTGTTGTTACTAAGGTATGCAGAGCATTGTGGATGGATTGCCTGTTCTCATTTGCTAATGGTTACTTGACACCCCAGTTTTAAATGCTCAGTCCTCGTGCTTTGGAGCTTTTAAGATTCAGTTTACAGGGGCGCCTGGGTGGCTCAGTGGGTTAAGCCTCTGCCTTCGGCTCAGGTCATAATCTCAGGGTCCTGGGATTGAGCCCTGCATCGGGCTCTCTGCTCAGCAGGGAGCCTACTTCCCTTCCTCTCTCTCTCTGCCTGCCTCTCTTCCTAATTGTGATCTCTGTGTGTCAAATAAATAAGTAAATAAATAATCTAAAAAAAAAAAAGATTCAACTTACAGAGTGCTATCCTTGGGATGTGTATTATCTGAAGAAGAAGAAAAACACATGACCTTTAGGAAACAAATTGGGTCCCTAGGTGTCCTGGATTAAGCTTCCTGAAAAGCTTAATTTCATGGGCTGACAACCACGTGTCTCGCACACGAACACCTCCTCTGCAGTTGAAAGAAAACACGTGATGACCAGAGGAAATGTCACTTTACATGATGTATAGGTGATGTGGGAAATAGCCACGTCCACGGAAAGAAACACACTCCCAAACACACTTGCTTCATCTCTGCTTGTTCCTTAAGAGCAAAATGCCCTTTGGGGGAACAGACCTTTCCCTAGTAGCATTTTCAATGACTCTCAGCACTTCTTACATCTGGCTTAGACTGATTTCAGACTTTTCTTGTCAATTAAAAATGATAAATTCAGCCTCTTGCAAGGCAGACAAGGAATCGACCAGTGTGAACGATATAAGGATCTAAGAGTTGGAATGATCAGAGTCATCCTGAAGCATTCCTCTGTCAGTTCCTGTGAACTGACATTCATCCTCGGGAACATCTGAGGTGTCGCACGTGGTCCTCAGGCATTGGTCTGAAGAAAGTTGCAGCAACGTTTCCCTAGTCTATCCTTCTTTCCTGGCCCTTGGTAAGAATGGCCAACTATATCCACATGTATCTACCCACTGCCCACACAAACCCAGGGCCACATTCAAGATCAACATTTGTCCTTTTTAGCTTTTATTTTTAGATGCACCTTGTCTGGAAGTGATATCCATTTGCTGGTTATTCATTTGGCTTTCTGCTTCAGGGATGTTGATGAAGAGCGTGGATCTAAATCATTGCTTCCCCTCAGCCGACTCATAGAAGGTGTCCTGGTGCCTTTTACATCCTGAAGGCAAGTGAAAGTTATGTGTCGTCGTGTCTGGCGATCATGGTCTGCATTGCTGTTCCTTTCTCAGTACATGGATGTGTTAAGAGGGTGACCATTTATCATCTGGAGATGGTGGTGGTGGAGGCAGATGTGGGGGCAGATGTGGAGGGAGTGGAAATCCCTTGTTCTTCTATTCCACCTCTAACTCCTTTCAGATACTCTGACTTTATATGAAGTGGATTTCTTTGCATAGTCAGATTGATCTGCCTTTCTCAGATATTTTCCTGAGTAGAATTTTCACTAAGATGAGCTTAACTAATGATGGAAAGAATGTAATCCATCTGTGAAAACTCCTTAATCTTCATGAGAAAAAAAAAAAAAGAAATCAGATACATAGGGGCTTTATAAATTTCATTTACCCTACTTCACTTCTTTCCATTCACAAAAAAATCAATTGCATGCACATAAGAGAAAGGAGCCAACACAACATTTTCTACAAAATGCAACATGCATTGCTGCGGTCCATAAATGATGTACTAGTGAAGTCATGGAAAAATGGAGCTCCTTTTAGTAAACTTTCCAGTTAGTGAAGATAATTGTATGCATAATAATATTGACAATGAAAGCAACAATAGTTTTTGAGTTCTTACTATGTATATGTCTCATTGGGCAAGTGCTTTATACACATTCAGTCATTCAGTTGCTCCAGCAATCATACGCAGCAGTTACTATTATTTATCTTATCATGTCTAAAATAGACCTCTGGATTCCACCTCCCAAAACCTATTCTTTCCCAGGACTTTGTCTTCACCATAAATGATACCTCTAGCTACTCAACTGCTCTTGCCACAGCCCTCAAAAGAAATAATCTCTAATTCATCTCTTTCCCTTTGACTCCCACATCCAATCTGACAATAGATTCTGCCAAATATGACAGCACATTTCCTAACTTAGTCTCTTTGATATGATTCTTGTTTACCTCTCAGACTTCACCCTCCCATCACTCTTCTTGCTCTTTCCAGTAGCACTAGCCTTTCTATTCCTCAGATGTGTTACATTTGTTGGAAATATAAATTTAATGTATTTTGAGACCTTTTATTCTGTTTATAGTTCATTACTATAACATTAGCCTTAACACCATCACCTCCAGTTCAGAGAATGGAAACGGTCTCCTGACTGGTCTACATGCTTTCACTCTCACTCCCTTATAAATATCTAACAGTAAGAATGGGCCTTGAATCATGAATCTAATCATGTCACCTCACTGCTTAAACTACCCACAGCTTTGTATTGTTCTTAGAAGAAATCCATATTTCCTAACTTGTCTGCCTGATCTGATTGTTGCCTCCTTCTCACACCCCCACTTTCCATCACTGTCTCCCCTGTTCTCTATGTCCCAGACATACTTGACTTTCTTCTTTCCATTTGACTATGTCCCATTTGTTTCTGCCTCAAAGCTTTGAACTTACTGTTTCTTTTTACTAGAAAATTCTTACTCTGTCTTTCCAGGACCAGCTCCACATAATGGTCATAATTTTACATTTGCAGGTGAAAAATAAATAGTAATCAGTGGGCAATAATGTGCAGCCTCATTGGCTCCACCACTGGAAGAAGGCAGAGGGACAGGTTTAGGAGGAGTTTGGATGACAAAGCAAGAGATCATCAAGAGGGTGACTGGATTTTGTGTTCAAGAGTTGGTTCGAGCCTTAGGGCACAGCATCTTCTAGAAAGAGATGATGTGCATTTTTCTGATTTGGTCAGAATCATCAAAATCAAATAAAATATTAATGTATTAATATTGCCTCACCTGTTCTGACAGCAAAATTGCACAGGAGAAAACTTGGGGTGCAGAACTGGCCAGTCAGTTGTACAGATGAATTACCCCCACAGTTAAAGAAACTTACACTTAAAGGGATAAGTTAAGTGCTGCCTGAGGTTAAAATTACCTGGCAGGTACTGAACTTCAACCCAAAACTGCTCGACTTCAAAAGATGTATTGCTCCTGCAGTGATGTGCAGGCTGGTGATATGCTCCCACATCTTCCCTAGTTTATAGCATTTCATTCAATAGCATTATGTAACATATGATTAAATATACTCTTCCTTAATGTTTCTCGTGAATACGTTTTGCCTTATGAACACATTTGCAAGGTCCCTGAATCCAAAGACTGGTCTTCCATAGTCCTTGGCACGTAGAAGGCTCTCTAAAGGTAATTTGTTATTTAGGTAACTATAGTTCTCTTGTATCTCTACATTTGGCAAGTTGTTATTAACTCTTTGCTGAAGTTATCAGTAGTTCTGCTGCTACTTTGTATGCAAAAGTGATACCACATAAAATAGAATTCTTAGGACACAAAGTTCACCTTAAACAGAAAGAATTTTGAGTTTATCTGAATTAACTTGCATACATATATAAACAAACACATTCATCCGCTTCAATCTTAAATCATTCATGAGGGGGTTTCTTAATGGAGTCATGATGTATCATCATTCACATTAGTACAGTTGAGTTGGCCTTTTACAACTGAATGGGAAGTAGTATGAAGATAGAATATAATATCAGAATTATAGTGAAGAATAGACAAAAGGAAATCGCATTCCTCAAACTCAATTGGTCTTATTAGACTGGGGTCCCTAGGTTATCTCAGATAGCTGCTTGCGTCAAGTATCCCATGATGAGAAGCTGATTCTACTCATACCCAGCATGTGTGAGTTACCCCCACTGTCAGTGAGTTACAGAACAATGGATTATGCAGTCAATGCATTACTTCAGCCAGCTGGTCCTTTACTCATTGGCTATTTCATTTAATATTTATGAAACTCTTATAAACTTAGTCTGGCCTGACCACAAAAAACAACTAAATGGACATGAAAAAAATTCCTCAGCCGTAAAGTATCAGTATAAGTAAGGGAAGTTTGACCCAGTTCTGGAGGCTAGGAACCTGCTATTAGGCTGGAGGTTGCTCATTTAGCAAGTTGCAAATTTGTCTTTTTATATAGTGGGAAAAGATATTTCTGGGTTCTGACATGGCTATGGCTACAAAAGAAAACACATTCATGTGCTCAATTTCCCTGACTTGGCAGATGCCTCACTTTGTGTGGCCTGCCAATACCACCAAAATTTGGGCATACCTCTATGAGATACAAAGAGAAGCAATGGGGAGCTACATTCTCTCTCAACATTCTTGTCTGATTTATAATCTTTGCTTTGTTCATTAGGCGCTTGGAGAGTACAACAAAGAAAAAGTAACCTTGAACCAAATTCACATTATTATTCTCTTTCATTCCCTAACATGAAATAGTCATCTTGACCTGACTTATTCCAACTAGTCTATGTGCCAAGAAGGCAAAGATAATCAAGCTTGAATCCCTTTCCTTGAGAAATCTTCCAGTATAGACATCACACACACACACACACACACACACACACACACACACAGGAAGTTATGGAGGGCTGAAGAAGGAACCAGCTGCTGTCAGGGTTAGGAAAGGTGGAGCGAGACAGGAGAAAAGAAAGAGAGAGAATTTGAGAATTCCTCTTGAACCTGGTCTTGAAGACCAATAAGGAGTTTTCTGGGCTGAATCACACCCCAGGCAGAAGAAACAAGGTGCTAAAAAACAGAATTGGGTAGAACATGTTCGAACTGTGGTTGCGGGTGGTGCTGACAGTCTAGGCTTCAGGAAGTCCCTCAGGGAGGGGGAAGGCAATGATTCAAACTCACAGGGCAGAATTCATGGTAACACTAACATTCAGGGAGATGAGAACGCTGAAAAAGACAGAAAAGGAGCATACAACAGGAATGTGGGGAACCACAGGAGAATGATATTAAAGGAGGAGGTGTTGGGTGGAAGGCATCTACTGGATGCGGCAGTTAGATGATGGTTGGTTTTATTTGTTGAGTGCCAAGGCCCCTGTTCAGGGGGTTGTGAGGGCAGAAAGCAGTTGATTTCATTTGAAGAATGAATGGGGGAAAAGAAACCAGAGGTATTGAAGTAGAGCACTCCTATAGAGGGCTACTCTTGTAAGAAACTCAACGTGAAGAGGAGGACAAGGCAGTGCCCAGAGGGGATGCATACGCCTGATATGGTTTGCATGTAAAGAATTCTGGCAAGGAGTCAGTAAGAAGGGAGAAGTTGAAGATAAAGTTAAATGTCTTGATTGCTGGAGGGATGAGAGCGAAACTCCAGGTGTTGACAGAGGAATGAGTGTGGGTGAGACAGGAGTGAGTCTCCAAGGCAGGGAGGATGCAAATGTGAGAAGAGGTTGGAGCTCTGGGCCTGCTGGGAGCTATTTTACATGAGAAGAAGGAGACAAAACTTATTATACCAAATTATAAAATAAAAGGATTATCTTTAAAAAATCCAGACATCAGAAACCAATGAAAGGAGTTCTGGAAGAAGAGGACCATTGAAATGAGGCTGTAAATTTGGCCCTGAAAATGGATAAATTGTGTCCCTTTGGGGGGAGGAGGAAGAAAGATCAAAAGGACCATCTCTCTCACCAAATGAACCTCTTTCTTTCCAGGATAGAAAAGCAGGGGGCTGCTCCAACTTTGCCAACTCAACTATCTCTCCGCAAATAGGAGTGCTTTGGTGCCTTTATTCATGAAGGTTTTACATCTGAATAATTCAAAATACTTTACAAAATATTTGTTTTTAATACAATGTCACAGTAGTTGTAATCAAAGAAGAAATAGATTTTAAGATAGAGCCATGAATAAAAGTTATTTAAAACCTAATTGAAGGCAGAGTACAATAAAAAGCATAGAAATGCTTATTTTTACCTCTCAAGCAAACCTCTGGCAGATTTTTATTTTGGATTCTACGTATTTCACTTCCCCTTGCAACTGATATTCATGAAATGCAATGATGGGAGCATAACAGCAACTTTAAAAAGATGAAGTATCTTTCCCTTAATTAATGTCTACAAAGAGATTTAATGATGAAAAGTACCATTAAGTGCCAAGTATTATTAATTATTTTCTGCTGTAAGAGGCATAGAGTCCTCATTATATACTGTTTTAAATATTATAAAATATTTACAAAATAAGTTTTAAAAATTGCAAACAAGCCAAATAAAAAGGCATTTTCCTTTTTAGGTGAAACTAAGATCAAAGCCCAAAGGAAAACGGAATGTGCTTCATACGTGAGAAGCCTTCAGGAATGCTCTGAAGATACTGGCACTTTGTTTGTTCTTTTTCCATATGCCTTGTACTTCTGCTGTCTGCACCAACTGAAGCAAGATACAACTTAAAATTCGGGCACAGATGTTCATTTTATAATATGGCAAACACATACTGAGATTCTGCTCATCCCATCTTTGTCTAGCCACCAAGTGTGGAGCAATCCCCAGAGGACTGGGTCTCTGAACAGCTCCTCAAATTCTCTGGCCTTAGGGGAGGAAAAACTCAGAAATGTTGGTCATCTCTGGGTCTAGTCTAGGTTGAAGTCAGTCCCCATTCTAATCCCAAGCTGTTCCAGAATGAACAGGTCATTGATTTAATTGAACACTTGCTTTGTGTCAGGCATTGAACCAGTTCTTGCTCTGAAGTCACACGTTGTCTACCAGAGAACTTTACCTCCCAAATTATTACTGTCGTAATCTATGTTATCTAGACATCATCGACTGAGTGGCTTAGCAACGATTTATTTCTCACAGTTTTGGAGGTGGGAGGGCAAATTCAAGGTGCTGGCAGTCTTGGCGTCTGGTGAGCTCCAGCTCCCTGATTCTCACAGAGTTGTGCCCTCACGTGGAGGAAGAGTCAAGGGAGCTCTCTCAGGTCTCTCTTACAAGAGCACTAAGTCCATTTATGGGGTATCTGCTCTTCTAACCTATTCACCTCTCAATACCCACCTCTAAATGCTGTCACACTGGAGAATAGGTTCAATGTATAAATTTCTTTTGGTGGGGGGCGGACACAGACGGTCTACAGCAACTATTTTATTGTTGGGCCATGCCTTATTTTTTCTTGTGAGAGAGGGCCAAAGTAGAGAAGGTCAGCTGGCAGGAGAAAATAGTAAACTTTGCATTTTTTATGTTTTCTCTGAAGACACTCTGGCTCTAACCATTTATGGAATTTCTGTGCCTAACATCAAGGAACCAGATGTTCCTTGGGGTTGCAACTCATTGATCCTGCCTTTAGCCTTCTGGCTGGCTGCTTGCTTGCTTGGATTCAGCCCAGTACAGATGGCAGCACCACTCAATCAGAGGAGGATGACACATGGTTTCCTGATCCTCCTTCAAGTTGCTACTTTGCTTATAAGAGCTCATTTCCTGGGAGTCCAAATAATTACATTTCACCTGCGTTATGTACTCCATAATTACATTATTTTTAAAATTATGCTTGATGACAAAGTTATCAAAATTCAACATGATCAAAACCAAAATAAAACCTGGAAGAAAATGACTCTTGCTGTATCATCACAGTAATTTACAAACAGGACGCTTTGCACATTTCCTGGAAGGGAAGTGACTAGCCCCTTGGTTAAAACCCCTCTGAAAGTTGGCTACATTAAAAGAAAATGACAAAAGTTTTAGAAATACTGTAACTTCTCTAATGTATTTGTGAGTATAAGAAAGGGGCATCACCATGGGTGTGGAGGGTGACCGGTGACCGCCAAGCGTGTGAGGTGATGGGGAAGAGGGTCAGAGTAGTATCAGCTAATGAGGCTAAGCACCGTTTCTACTTTGATTTCTTCTCCTTTGTGTTCTTGTCTCTCTTCCTTCTTCCTCTCTCTGCTCTGGTCTTCTTTCCTCTGCTTTCCTTTCCCCTCTTCTTTCTCCTCTTCCTTCTTCTTTTGCTTGGTTCTGTTTCTCTTCTTCCTCTTTCCCTTTCTTCTCCTCCACCTCTTTCCTCTCTGCTTTCCACTTTTCATTTTTCCCTCTTTGTAGATATTCAGTCAATATACTTTGACTTGATGTGAAATGATGGCACCTATATTACCCAAATTTTTCTCCTCCTTGAAAATTATAGGAAGTTGATACAGATTTAACAGCAGCAAAACTTTTGGATATGTACCAGGTAAGACTTGGAGATAGAGATAGAGATTTAAAGATACTGAAGTTTTTGATCAAGGATATTGGCATAATGTATGCTTAGATTGTGCCTTCAGAATTTCAACGGGACTTCTTTGCATTTGGGTTCTCTAGTATTAATAGAAAGAGTTGCACTTAGAATATGAAAGATTATTCATTCAAAAAAGTATAAAGCTAATCTGATGAGGGCTCTTACTATTTTCCAAATGAAGCAGGGTTTTTTGGTCATGGTTTACTAGGAATTCTCGTTGGCCAGGTGATCCTCAGAAACCTAAGGTTAACTGACAGCTCTCCTTACTCTGCCTGTATTTTCACGTGTCCTGTCCCTTGAAGGCAGCTAAACTCACCAGAGGATTTTTCACTGTAGGAAATGGCAGTGTCTGCTTCAAATGGTCGTCAGAATTGACTTCATCAGATAGGCAGCGCTGGAAGCACAATTTGAATAACATTATGCAAGAGACATCGGGAACACTATCCCATCTCTCACTGCTAGTACCCCTTCTCTAGTGTCCGAAATACCACCATTCAAAATTCCCGTTTCTCTTTGAACCTGACCTCTAAGAAGAACATTACTAAGAACACACCGAGATTTCTCAGGATGAGTAAGTGTTAAACTGAAGTCTGTCCAGATAGATATAAGGACTGACATCATTCAACTGTTATAAATGATCTGGAAGAAGAAGTAAGAATAAATCTCTAAGGCAGATAGCCCTAAGTGCCTCTGGATAGTTTAATGTCAGGATGCTACGGACCCTTTCCTAGGAGGAATGTACAAGGGAGTGGCTGATGTGATACCAGTGGATTTGGGAAAGAACAATCCACATCTTCCTTGGAAAAGGATGAACTACCAGTTAGAACAACAAAATTCGTCTTTGGCCTTCCTCTCTAGATGAAGTTCCCTGTTCAAGTTATTCTTACAACAGTGATAAGAGGTCATTATCTCCTCTTTGCCCCAGATTCTGGGAGATCGCTAACTCCCTGTGGAAGGTGTGGTATTGAGGAGAAGAGAAATAACCCCAAGGTGACTTAGGAGACCCCCAAAGACAATTTACCTACTTTACAGTTTGGGAGTAGGGTAGCTTTTATCTGGGATGCTGAGTACTGGTCATCCTGCCTACTGGAGGAAGCTCCTTACCATCATCCTGGTGAAAAGCAAGTGCCACAGCTGCTATTTTTGTACTTTTAGGTCAAGGTTCTCCTAGCCTGAGAACAGTGGGGTGTGGTCCCCTGCAAAATATTGCTGTGCTCAAGCTTTCTGCATATGAGATTATACATTACAACAGGGAGTTTTCTTGCTGATTATCTTCTGTCAGACTTGAGGCATTAAAGATACTTGCTTTATCAGGACAAGTGAGCCATTTAGTGCCACTGAGTACCTTACCCCTGTGGCTCACTAGGGTATCCAGCCTGGATGTTTTATTACATTTTATACAGATATATTGAAATGAGATGCTCGTCACCACAGGTTTCTCCGCATTGTACACATCCATATTCACTCTTTGGGCTGGAATTATCTTCCTATGGGTCATATGGGAATAATTTTTCTCTCCAACACCTCCAAATTTATGGGATTTCTATTTTATATGGCTTTATGCCACGTCTTTAGCTTAAAGGCAGGTAAAACGAATTCTTTTTTAAAGCCTAGCACCCCCAGAGAAAGAAGGAAAAGCAATTAAAATACAGGCAGATGATTGAAAAGTAGAAAGAAAAGTGGACATTTTTTTTTGTGGTGGATGGTATACGTAATGTATTTCTTTGACTGCCCCTTTCTGTGGTTTGAAGCGGTTGCTCATTTGTACCGAGGAAAGGTGCTTTAGATTAATTTTGGAAACTTCAATACCGCAATGTGCTAAATTTTAATTATTTCACTTCCTGCTTGGTATATTAATGTTGTGATTACCCTTGAAAGTGTATTACCGATGATGATTTATGCAAAACCCAGTCAGCTCCCCAGCTCCATCAGTTTCAATTAAAACAGGCCACGGAGGAAGCTTGCTGCTGCCATGCTGGCTACAGACCCTCATTACTCTCACGAGCAGGTATAGTCTGTTTACTTAAAGCATTACTTTTGTTTATCGTTCTGGAACCATCTTTTCCATGATGCGAGGAACCACAGAGAGAGGAAATTGTAGAGATTTGGTCTGCTGGCCTTGGTTTCAAACTGAAACCCTCCAGGAAAACGTGTTTTATTTGTACTTCTCCACTGATGTAGAACATTTGAGGCCAATCCTTCCTCTCTTGAACTGTTCAAGGGATCAACTGGCCAAAACAACTATTAAGAACTTACCATCTTCTGATTTCAGTGAATGGTGTTTAGTCAGCCTCATAAGGAGTTAATCATAAAGTGTGTCTGCTTTCTCAAATGAGGCACTGTTTTCAGAGCTCATTTATCTCAATGACTTCAACTATGGAGAGGTCATAGGGTTTTTCACGGTGCGTCCCCAGTCCCCAGTCCCCCTAATTACTAATTTGGCTGCATGGTTATTGAAATCTCCTGTCTACCTGGCAGCCTTTCCTAAATCTATTCCAAACAATGTCACTGAGTTTGCCTGCCAGGTCCAGGAAGGGCTCTTCTTTCTAAGTACCAGAGAGACAGGCAGCCAAACCTGATTTCAGTGGCAGTTTCATTTTAATCACATTTGGAAATTCTTGACTACGGGCTGCCCATTTATAAAGTCAGGGGAGCCTGCACCTGCCAAGGCAATGGACAGCTTGCCAGGAGCAGAAGAAGGAACTGATTCCAGGCAAAGAAAGGAAAGTGCATCCACCTTCAATTTTTTTTTTTGTTTTTTTTCAGAGTCCCACAGCTTGGATGGAATCATAGAATCATGGAGCTGAGAGATCTAGGCCTCCTTAGGCTCATACATGATCTCAAGCTGACACTTCTCTCCAGCTTCAGCTCCTGCCCCTCTCAAGCACTCCGCACTTGGCATTCACTGGAAGGTACCAAGAGCCTTCCCCATGTAAAGCCTATGCCCTGACTGCACTCGCCATCTGAAAAACTTGGCTCATGTGTTTTGAATGGTCGTTTTTTGTCTTTGTCTTTGGAATCCTTTAGGCAGATGCTCAAATGGTTTTTCCTCAGGGGGCTTTGATATTTGATATCATTCTCCATCCTATCTTGTTCACCTCTTTTTTTTTCACTTACCACAGTTGGAAAGGTTGCTTCTATATTGTCTGGCCCCTCTGCTACAGTGTGATAAGCTCCACCGGGTTTAGGGGCCATGGCCTGTCTGGCACAGAATACAGAGCTTGGGTGAGGGGGTCGCCATTTCAATCTCCCGTGCTGAGGAAAGTGACGTTTCTTTCCAGATACGATTCACATCCCCATTTATTCCACAGACATTATTTATGATGACTAGATGAACCACTCACTAAAAGGCACTTTCCAAGGCAGTTTACAGAAGGCCAAGTCTTGCTGTGTTCAGTGTGGACTTCGAACTGGGATCCCCTGAGCCCATTTGTGGGGTTGGCATTTATGCTGAGAAGATGTCATAGTTAGCATGATAATGTCAAAGCAGTGCCCCCCCTGGACATGCCCTGGAGTGCCAGTGACTGCTGCCTTCAACCCAGGGATAAAAAGGCCAGGAAAGCCCCCAGCAAGGAGGGTTGACAAGTTAGTGTAATCTCGCTCACTCTCCAAATGTTAATTTGTATTTGTATTGTATTTGTCTCCCTAACTGCTTCTTTTTGCTGACACTTTGTTGCAATATGGTCTATTTTTGTCCTTTTTCTTCATCTATCAATCCTGTACAATTTCCTTATGCCTTCACAGCCTAATCCTTGAAAAGTACACACTTCTTGTGATACTTAATGCCCTTCACCTTGAATTCTCTTCTCTCCTGCCCCATCCTTCACGATGGCCCTATCAGGCCCCCCAGAGATCCCTGCCATTATTCACTAAGCAGAAGCTGTATTCCAGGCTATCTCCAGGGTTTTATTTTCTGCCTCCTGACTGGCCTGACCAGTGACCTCATTCCTATATAGTGTTTGCGGGGTCCCCTGTGCAAAGGGGCAATGCTTGAGGCCTCCAGGGGGCTTAGTGACCCTGACTTCATCATCAGACAGATGCTCCAGCCCTGGAGTTTCCACCTTCCACCTTTGTGATCTCATGCAAGTGACAGATGCTCTCAGCTTGGATTTCTAGTAACATGGAAATAATAAGACCTCATGATTATTACTGTGAGAATTAAATGGCAATGTATAATGACCTGGGATAGTTCTGGCACACAGAACATAGAAAATAAACCCAGCTCTTTCTTTAGAATAGCATTGGGAAGTTTTTTACCCTCAAACACCAAAACCTGAAAGTATTGTATCAGCAATTTTCTTCTTTGGAATAGGTACTGCTTTTGTGGTCCTTTACAAAATTGAATATACTCTTAAGGTATGGTATCTATCAAGATTCTGACAGGAAACAGATGGCACACCTCAAGAAGTTGTAACTGAAGAGATTTTAATAAAAGGTGTGGGTAAATTGAAGAAACTCCTAGGGAATGGAGAGGGACCCAGGGCCCGGCAACAGCAAGGAGCTAATACTGCCCTTAGAAAATAAGGCAGTGGAATTTTAAGAGCAGAGTAAAATGTAGAACAAAATTGTAGCCCATTGTTTGAGCTCCTGCCTTATGTCGAGTTATCTGCTCGGCTGGTTGATGGCTCTAAGGGAGCTTATAATCAAGTTGGGGACAAGAACAAGGAAGCTACTAACCACAGTGGTCGTCAAGCTTCAGCTTGCATCAGAATCAGACGTCAGACTTGATAAAACCAGACTGCTGGGCCTCAGCCCCAGAGGTTCTGATCCAGTGGGCTGGGATGGGGTCTAAGAATTTGCTACTTTAGAGAGAATCATCTGAGCACCTTGGCTAAATGAGGGAGCTTGAGAGAGTCAACTTGATAGGCGTCTCACGTGCCCAGAACAGAACATATAAGCAAGGTAGGGGCATGATCAGTGCAGGGCAGGTTGGCAGCACCATAATGGTGCAGCATGGGTGTACCGTGGCATACACAGAGGGGCATCCAATACAGTGGGAGGGCTGAAAACATGTCACCTGCTCCTTGCTGAGAAGCACATGCAGTAGAGAGTCTACTGTGCCTGGTCCCAGAAAGAGTTAACATGGACTTGATGGAGAAGAAGTTGAGGTGATAGATCAAGAGGATATTTCTTGAATAAAGTAAGTTCATCCTAGAGATTTTGTGATGTGAGGTATACAGGAGAAACAGAACAAAAACTGACCCAGTTTCAAGACCTGATATGGCTGATTAATGATACCAAAACCAATGTGGGGGAATTAACCAACTGATCTACTCAGGTGGCCCCAGAATTCCTTTTTAATCAACAATATGTAGCAAAGTAATTTTATTTTTTAATTCATACACAATTGATTTCCTATATCTCCAATTCCTAACAGATCAATAAATTAAAGATACTCAAAACTTATTAGTGATACCATCAACATACATTGCTTTGAATAGAGTATCTCGTGCTCTGTTTATAATTTGTATTATTAGTCATTCATGCTATCCTAAGAGAATCTACTGCTGGGCAAATGGGCCAGAAAGGGTATATATTTCTTTTTTATTCAACCCGAACTGCAACTTGAATCAATTTATTGTATACCCAAACTATGCCAAAGAAATCTAAGAAAAGTCATTGTGTACTTGGCATTGCTTAAGACTACAGGGAGGGAAGCAAGGTGCTGTTGCAGGGAGCAAAGACTGATATTGGGTCTGTTGAGCCAACCCTGGGGGCTGGGAGCTCTAGGCTGCAGGGTCTTGATGCTTTGAAGGAGATTCAGTGCTGTCTGCAAAGAGCTTGTATGTGAATGGAACATGGGAGAAACAGTAATGCAAAATAAATAAAATAATAAGATAAATTAAGATTCAGGATACTAACACCCTGAGGAAAAAATAACCTCGTGCAAAATATTAGAACCGATGATTGCACTAACTCTCTGTCCTTCATAGGCTCCGTTATCTCTGCTTGAGCTTCTCCTGGACAATCAGACCAGTGGGAATTTCCTCATCGCTGCTGGAGACTTAACAGTGAGGCGCCAGCTGAGTAAAGATCGTCAAGTACATACAGAATCCAGTAGGGTTGGAAACATTGGTTTCTCTTTAGCCATCTTTACCACCAGCAATCCAGCTGGATGACTAACATTTTTGAGACCCTGCTATGTATCTGGCACAATAAAAGTCACTTCCCCTCAAACTCCTTTCTCTCCAATTAAAATCTGCTCTTAGAACAGGATCCAATATATGTAACCTACTTCATGAGAAGTGAATAAATGAGAAGTTTTGTATTGGAATGGCCATTGTATTTCCATTTTAACTTGGCTCAATCCAGGGTGCTTTGGGGGAAACAAGAGTCCTGGGGGAATGACAAGATTGTCAAGTATATCAAAAGGGGGCACGGGCTTTAAAATGTTGAGAGATGCTGTCTTGGGTCAATGACATGATATCCAGTAATGACATCGAGGACCCCAGCTGGGGAGAGGCCATACCACACATTTGTCCCCTGGACACACGTGAGCAGTGAGCCTGCCCACACGCCCTAGATCTTTCCGTACAAACCAAGTCACAAGGTCTGTCTCATCTCTGTTTTCATTTGGGGGCTGTCCACATTTATAGATCCCCTGGCTTTTTTTTTTTTTTAAACATGAAGAATATACCATAAGGTTTTACTCTAGATCCCTCACCCCCAGAAATACATTCTCTGAATGCCCAAAAAGGAATGGAATCTTCTGGGGCTCCCAAATTGCCAGAGCAGTATTTTCACACAGTTGCCAGTCTGTTTGTATTGTTCATACAGAAATAAGAATACTGTTCCCCATGGTATTAACTGTTTTTCTTATCCTTAGATTTAACGGTTAAGCCAGTAACCTTGTGTAATATTTAATAGAGTCTCGCTCAAATGCAGCCCAATTTTCTCTTCAAATAAAATTCCATTTTAAGCACCAGGATTTGTATGCCAAATTCGGTCCTTTAAAAATAACGGAAGATATAAATTTTTACCACTCAGTTATAGGCTTTGGAAAAGAGAAGGTTAGTAATGAAATATAGGGTACAAACTGAATAACTAATGCCAATACCGAGGGCCCTCTCCACAATGCATCTTCCACATGGCGGGATTAGCATGCAAGTCACGTCGAAGCTGACTGAGATCTGAATGGAGTGGAAGCTTGCTCACTCAGCACCTTTGGCTTTCAGACTCTATTATCTTGCTTACTTAGTAAATTTAATGTTGTGTAATTTATTTTTTATTGCCTCATTTGTAAGTCTTTCTCTTTCTTCAACCCAAGATATCTTTAGGGGCTTAGATGGCCTATTACACTCTGATGTCCATTTTTATAAAAGGATAAGAACTCTTGTTAAAAAGATGAGCAGCAAACGCTGCATTTTATTGGAGCCAAGAAAGAAGATGCTACATTGTGTTCCAAAATTATCACGACAGGGATGGATTGAGGGCTGGAGAATAGGAAAAGCCGTATAGCAGTGAATATTGCCTTCAGCAGGAAGCCCTCTACCAAATTACTAAAAGAAAATGCATCTGTCTCTGCATCAGCATTTTCCCCTCTCGTGAAAGCCTAGGGTCTTTTATAACTGATTTGATTGGATGTCATTTCTTTACTCAGAATATGTATTTACATATTTTTTTTTCAGTTAGCCCAAATCCCATTATTCTTCCTCTCTACCACCTTCACAACGCTCCTCTATTGTACTACCATTACTCTGAGATGAACATGACCTTGGAAATTAGCAATGGTTGGTACTGCTTACAAAAGGACAAACACAAAGGAACACATCCTACATCTCTGCAAATCCAGAAACCCAATACCATGCTTTGGGGGAGGGGAATGACAATTATTAGAAAATCCAGACAAGTTTAAGGTTTAACTTTTGGAGTGCCTGGGTGGCTCAGTCATCAAGCATCTGGCTTTGGCTCAGGTCATGATCCCAGGATCGAGCCCCACTTAAGGCTCCCTGCTCAGCAGGAAGCCTGCTTCTCCATCTTCCAGTCCCCCTACTTATGTTCCTTCTCTTACTGTCTCTCTGTCAAATAGATAAATAAAAACTTAAAAAAAAATAAAGTCTAACCTTTACAGACAAGAGTATGTATCCCCGGTACTTGACTAACTATCTTAGGAATCCGTAAGAGACAGTCTTATTTAAAAAGTTAAATCTGATAGCAAACTAGGATCCTTAAAGAGAATACCAGGTGCTCAAATTTGGAAAAAGACATGAGATGACAATCAAAATTTCTCTGAGAACTAGGACGAGGTTTGAGCTCTCATAAATGAACCAAATACGAAAGGCACGTGGGCCAGATTGTTCCGAGGTCCTAAGCACGAGCATGTGCATTCCTGTGCCCACACTGTGCACCCCGTAGAAACAACACAAGTTGCATCCATGTGTTCTGCCTGTGTATGACAGTGCAGTCTTTGGAAGGCAGTGCAAACTTGTCCAAGGTCATAGTTAGCTCTGGTTCTGGTATTTTCGGGAGACAGCGGCATAGACAAGTCACGAACAGGGACGCTGGAGCCAGCTACCTGGGTTTGCATCCAGGCTTCCTTGCTTACTAGCCGTGTGACTCTGGGAACGTTACTCTTCTGTTCCTCCTTTTCCTCAACCAAAAACTGGGGATAATTATAGCGCAGAGCTGTTCCGAGGATAGCATAAGTTCATGCGAGAAGTGCTCAGAACGGTCCCTGCCAAATAGGAGGCACTCGACAACACAAGCTATGATTATTTTTATTTTTTTCCTTAAGGATGACAGAAAGATAAAAATATCTAGTTCCTGATGGGAAAGTTTGCATCACCTGCTGCTATTTCTGGAGACACGGAGGTTGCGAGGGGCCCCGTTGGTCACAGGGTCTTTAGAATCCAGAGCAGGGAAGGGGAGTTTAATGCTGATACGGTGCAGGAGGCAGCGTTAGGGCACCCGTTATTGTTTTAATATCCTTATTCTCTCTACGCTCGGATGGTCTTTATTTTTATTTGATTTAAATGCCTCCCAACATCTTTCCCTCTCGATACCAAATTGTGTTCTGACTTGGTTATTGTCAGGGCTGCCGTCCCCCGAGGTGGCTGTGTGTTAACTGCCACAGGACATTCCTTGGCGTCTCCTTCATCGCTTCCTTCCAGCCTGATGCACAGGCTCCTCTCCCAGCCGCCCTGCATTTCTTTTTAGCATGCAGCCCTTCTCCCCTGCTGCTGAGAATGATATTCTGCTCTGACAGTCAGTCTCACCATTTTCTCCAAATCCTTCATTTAAAAACTCACCTCATCCCGGAAACCTTTCCAGAATGAAAATAGTACCCTGAAGAAGAGAGCCAGTGAGGAACTGGGAAACGACCATCTGCCCCAGACCTCTTCGCTCTCCTGCCTCCCTCCGTGGCTCGGAAGCTTCCTAGGTCATATTTTTGCCCACTTCTCTTTATCTTGTCCTGCTTCCCTTACGAACCTTTCAGCGTTTCTCAAATTGTTTCTCTCTCCGTAATTGCACGGCTCCTTATTTTCAGCTGCATTATGTTTACCCACGTTTTCCACACAGCGAAATTGATTTTAGGGGTGCATTCACTTGTGAAGGAAACTACAAACATCAGGCTGACTCTATGGTCTCAATCAATGTTTTTCATTGTGCCTGTAGGTTCTCTGTGGACCTCCTCCTCTTATTTCTGTCAGTCAATCAGTTATGTGTCGAGGGCCTTGTTCTGGTAGGCACTATGGCTTTTGGTTCAACTTCATTAGCTTAACTAAAAAGGAAAGTAATGGAGTAGTAACTGATGGCATCTTTGAGCAAGGCAGATGACCTATTATATAACTTATGTTCTTGTTCCTGGCAAACCAGAGGGCAAATTGAATCTAAAATGGGGTGGATTATGTTTTATGACTAGCTTCACATGGAGATATAAACACTAAACCAGTTTAAGGTCTATAACAATGAGCTCTGGCTTAAGACATGCTCTCTCTCCCTAAGAGGCCATGGCTCCCCTGCTCCATCCATGCAGCCCACTACTGGAGGACGTTATTTTAGGACCAGGTCATATCCAGAAACAGTGACCTTTACCAGCATTCTCCATCTGCGTAAAACAGTTGTAAAAATCTGCTGAGCACTGCTCTTTCAGAAACTGAATGACAGGGAAATTACAGAGGCTGAAAGAAAATGGTGTACCCTATGATAAATGGAACAACAATTGCAACGGAATATTTTTTCTTGGTAAGTTCTACATTTCAGAGTCTCACAGTTTTCCGGAGCAGCATATGCCTGGTTTGGGCTTCGTGGGGAACTATGTTATTGCCTGGTGCACTGCTAGGGGTTTGGGACCTTCCTTTGCTGTATTTTTACTTTAAATCATCATTCATAGGTTGGTGCTTAAGCTGTTCACAATGGTTAAGTCAGTACTAACTTTTCAGTTTGACAAATGTATTTGATTTCATGTAGAAGTACAGGTACCAGACATTTACATACTGTGCCTGGGCTCTGGATCCCAGTTGGGGTGGATGTTTTCTGAGGTCTCTTTCTTCATCAGATTCTGCTCTGAGAATCCTCAAGCACCACACTTCTAGTGAGCAGGGAAGGGATCCACTGCCTGGGTAAGGGCGGGGGCTCTTCTAGGGCCTGAGACCTTGGAAAACCCAGAATGAAGGTCAGGGAACTGCTCCCGCCCCCCCCCAGTGTGATTGGTCATCCTCTGGGTAACTATCGTAGAGTAGTATCTACCCTTGGGCTTGACTTTGTTTTGTTTTTTACTCTATCCTGTTGATTCTGTTCTTTCAAAAAGTTCAACTCTTTTAAGAAATAAACACATCAGAGAGAAGCAGAAACCACAAACTGATGCTGTGGGAGTGTGTTAAGTCCAAGGGCATGTAAATTAGGGCAGCAGGTCATAGGGACACTGCCAGTGGAGCATATTTCTTTCTTCAGCGCAATATGCATTAATATTACATGGGCTATTTTCTCCTCTGTTTTACTTACTCTCAGACGTAGCTTTGCAGTGACCTAGTACCCTAGTTACCATGTTCTAAAGACATTCTCCAGAGACCAAGGCTCTCTTTTCAGTGCTTAGCTCAGTTGGCCATGTAGTATGTGTTGAACTCCTAGAAGTTAGAACATGCCAGCAAAAATGATCCCAGGGCTCTCACAGTCAGCAGTTTGAAATACTCTGGTACTGCCTCCTTCTAGGGGGTTATTATGCCAATACTTACATGAAGGAGAATCCATGGGATCTATAATTAAATATAGTCCCTATTTCAGTGGAGAGAGAGAAAGAAACAGAGACAGAAATAGAGGTTAACTTTTCTTTTTGCCATCTTTTTACTTTCTCCCCAACCAATGACCACTGTGGAAGAGTGAGTGTCACCTCCCTCAGCCCAACCTTGAATATTCTGAAAACTTTTTTCTAAAACTCTGGTTTTTAAAGAAAATATATAGGAAGACTTTTCACCTAACATATATGTATCCATTTATTAGAGTCTTCTGTGACAGACTTCTGACACTAACAACATTTAATACTCCCTAGAAAAAATATTTTTTAACAGATGAAGAGTCTCACAGGTCTTTCAGTTCCAGTAATAAAACGATGGGGTAAAAAAAATATTCCAATCCCAAGTAGTTTTGGCAGGGCCTCTTCTTCTCAGTGATTAACAGGTCTCTTTGTTATTTGTGATTTTGAAGGCACGTGAAAAATAACATGATAGGGTATAAATTTCATTTGTTAAATATGAAATGGATGCCGTGGCTGGCATGGCAGGTTCAAAGGATGTCCTTTGGGTTATGTATATAAAGATACTGCTATTCAGGCAACTCATCTATTGTAAAATCCCCTTCTGCCCTTAAAACATTTTTTTTAATTTGTCTGTTTTTATATATAGATTTTTTAGATTATCTAAAAAAAAGTGGTATCAAACACAAATAGCCAATTACAGAGCAGTTTCAAAATAATTTTTTACATATTTTTATGTTTCTGTGAGCACTCTTTCTCATCTCTCTGAAAGTGGCATCGTGCCCTACTAAGCTCTCTCCTGAGTTACAGAAGCTGAAAGTCTGGAAACTAGATTCTTCAGACACTGAGGCATAATGTGTGCAAAGGCTCAGACACATACTCCCTTGTGGAAAGGCAGTGGTGTGATGTAGTCAGATCACAAAGGACTATTTGAGATTAAAGGGCTTCAATATGGCAGCACCAGGCATGTTTCAAGTGCTTCACGGGCACTAACTCATTTATTCCCCCACAACAATCCTTTCTTAACAGATAAGGATACCATGGCACAAAGAGATTCATTTGTTCTAGGTGGTGCCATGTAGAAGATCACAGATGAGTTTTGTTTTATGGTGTCAGAACCAGAAAAGGCCTTTAAGATGCCACAGAGTTTCTTCATGGAAGAAACCTATAAAACTGTTCTGAAGAACATAAAAAAAGACCCAAATAAATACTGAGAATCACAGGTTTCTCTGTGAAAAGTCCTCAGATTATAAATGTTAATTCTCCCCAAATTAATCTTTAAATTCAATTTAATTCCAATCAAAACCCCTTCAGGATTTTAAATGATGTTTTACAAGATGGTTATTGTATTGAATTAGAGTCATCTGGGAGATAATTTTCATCTGGAAGAAAAAATTCCCAAGGTGTGCCATGCAATTTTAAAAGAAATTTGAATGGTGACTTTTACCATCAAATATTGAAAAATACAGTAGTGATTAAAGCAATGTGTAATAATTCAGGAACAGGCAAGTGATAAATGAAACAACTACAAAAGTCCAAAAATAGACACATGTATATGAGCAAATATGGCATTTAAGAGGAAAAAAGGTGAATTTTTGAAAGATGATGTTCGGACAACTTATTATCCATTTTGAGAAAAATGAAGTTAACCCATTATACACAAGTAAAAAATCTATATAGAAGAAAATCCTAATAGTTATTATGAAAATATTATAAGAAATAGTGAAGAATTAAAAAAAAAACTAATTTTAGGGTAGATGTGGAGCCTTCTCAAGAAGATACAAAAAAAAAAAAAACAACCCAAGATTTATAGAGAAAAAATTAGAAAATTTGAGTTGCTTACACAAGAGAAAAAAAAAACACCTTACATATGCTCTAAGACAACATAAACAATGTAAGTAATATAGGTGAAGAAAATCACGTAACAATGGCTGAGTAGAAAAACACCATACTGATCTTAATATGACCACATACCTCCAGTGCCCCTTCTGGGCTGCCCTGGAAATTTGTCATACTGAAGCCATATATTTGGCCCAAGCCAAACAATTCACTTGCCTACATTTAGAAATCTCCGGTACCTACTCCTTCACCCTCATTCTCAATTAGTGACTTTCTTATCTCTCTGAGATAAAGGAATCTGTCAGAATCAAGCTTCCTTGTACTCCCATTGAAACATTTACTAGCCTACCCTCCCTACACCTGTTGATTTGCTTTGTTGCATTTTGTTAAAAATGATGAATGATCTGTGCTCTTACCTAAAGCCTGAGTCTTAGGTAAGATTTGGGCACTGTCTAAGGTAGCTTCGTACCCACCCAAGGACTTTGTTTCTAGAATTGTTTTCTCTCTTCTCCTTCTTAATTTAGACTCTATATTGGCTCATTGCCATCAGCATGAAACCATCCTAGAAAAGTATCTCCAATCTTATAAAAATAAACCAACCTTCCCTTGATCCTATATCTTCCTCTGACAACTCCTCTATTTCTCTGTTCCTCTTTAGAGCAAAATTCCTCAACAGTGGAGCTGGCACATCTTTTCTCCTCCTGCTATTCTCTCTAGAGCCCAATCTATTTGGAATTTTGTCTCTCCACTAAAACCTCTCTTCTCAAAGTCACCAATGATCTTTACATTGCCAAATATAGTATTTCCTCTAAATCCTAGTTATTCTATTTCTCTATCACTTATGATCTGCTCATGGAGTCTAATACCTCCTGTCACAGTCTACTGAAAAAACTGTCATGGAACGAGCCCTATTTGAAATCAGAGCTCAGAGGACTACTTGGAAATCAATCATAGGTCTTCAAAAGGAGAAATAATAAGAGAAGCTAACTGTCCTGTAGCATTTACTGTGCACTAGGCCCTGTTCTAGGTGCTTCCCCTGCCTTCTGAAATTCCACAGGCTCCCGGGTTTTCTTACACCTTACTGGTCATTTCTCAAGCTCCTAGGATAGGTCCTCCTCCAGTCTCTTCCCCATGGATATTGGAGCCTTAAGACTTGGTCTTGGACAGCTTCACTTCCCTGCCTACACTGACTTCCACAGAGTTCCATGGCTTTAAATACCATCACACACTGATGACTCACAGACTCATGCTGCCTCCAACCTCCTCCCCCTTCAACTCCAGACTCCACCCTTTGCTATATAGCAGTGAGATATTGAATAGTCTTCTCAAGCCTACCATGTAAAAAAGTGATTCCTTGCTTTCCCCTTCCAGTCTTCTCCATCTCAGCAGAGGGTTCCATCATTCACCTCGTGGTTAGGCCAAATACATTGGAATTATCTTTTCCCTTTTGTCCTCATATCCCACATCCAAACCATCAGATGCTCTTGTCAGCTTTACATTTGAAATATATCCTTAATCTGGTGACTTTTCTTTACCCTTGTTGCCAAAACCCTGGTTCAGTCATCTCTTGCCTGGACTACCGAAATTACTACTGCGTGCTAGGATTAACAACCACGTGATCTTTCTGCTCCCACTCTTCCCAACACCCTCTTACACACACACACACACACACACACACACACACAGTCTGCTCTCCACAGTAGACAGCCTGATCATTTTCAAACGGAAGTTAGATTACATCACTGCCCTATCAAAAATGCTGAATTGTTTCCATTCTCTAATGAAAGAATACCATAGTCCATAGTTAACAGGGCCTAAATTTTCTAAGCCCTGGATGTCTCTATAGGCTGGTGTCTTACTATCTTCCTCCTTACATGCAGTCCGTCAGCCACACTGGCCTTCTTGCCATCTCTGGAGCACTCCCATCATGCTCCTGTCTCAGGGCCTTTGCACATTCTATTTCCTCAGACTGGAATGTTTTCAATCCAGATATTAACTCATGTCAGTTCTCAGATGACCTTCCCGACTTCTCTATCTAAAATAGAACATTACATCATTCTATATCCTTTACCCTAATCCATTTTTCTTTATAACATTTATATAATGTTATACCTATGTGCTATTTGTTCCTTCTATATCTTCTACACAAAACTATTAATACCAAGAGAGTGGGACTTTGTCTAACTCACATCTTTATTCCCAATATATAGAAAAATGTCTGGTACTAAATGCTCAATAAATATTTTTTGAATAAAAAATTATTAAGTAAAAGATAAGCCATAAACTAGAAAAAAGTATTCATAGCATATAAACAGACTACAAATTAATATTCAGAATATTAATAACAAATGCAAAAAAAACAACCTAATGGAATAATTTTTTAAAAGATTATAAACATAAAATACACTGAAGAAGAAATCCATGTAGTAATAAACATAAGAAAGTGTTATAAACTTTAGAAATAACCAAATATCAATTAAGACAAATAGCTACCACTTCTACAACTTTCACAGTGGCAAAATATAAATGATTGAAAATATCTATTCATGGCTAATATTTGCAGAAATGGATATAATTGTAACTATTGGTGACAATATAAATGAGTAAAGGCTTTTAATTTTTAGAAGGCAATTTGATATTATATACCACAGGTTTAATTGCATATACTATTGGCCCCACAATTCAGCTTCAATGAATCTTAAAGTTAGAGAGACTACTCATACAGAGCTATTCCAGCACTATTTGATCTAGCAAAAATCTAGAAGTAATCTAAACATCCATTAATAGGAACAGTGGTTAACCTTATTGGGGGGGAAAGAGCAGTTAATTTTGAGGTGGGAAATGGAATGGAAGTAAAGAATAAAGGTAGAGTCTTCAGTTTTTATTTTATATAATTATGTTATATATTTTTTAAGAATGAAGAAGTTTATGCTTTTTTTAGGATTTATTTATTTGAGAAAGAGAGAGAGAATGGGGCAGGGGAAGGGCAGACGGAGAGGGAGAGGAAGAATCCCAAGCAGACTTCGCACTGAGGGCAGAGCCCGATGCTGGGGCTCCATCCCAGGACCCTGAGATCATGCATGACCTGAACTGAAATCAAGAGGCAGCTGCTTAACCAATGGAGCCACGTAGGTGCTCCTGTGATTATTTTTGAGAGATCTATAATAACTGGAAAATGTCTTATGGGTGAGAACTATGTCAAGCCCAAGATGCCCATTAAATAGCTCCAAGGAGCATGAAATTATCAGTTTATATACTGTTACATTACGAATTTCAACACTTAAATGACTCGAAGCCATTTGTTACATTTCAGTTTTGTGGGTCAGATTTGAGCAGGGCTCTGTGCTTGATTCTTCTGCTTCACATGGCACTGACTGACATCACTCAGAACTATTGGTGGATAAGCTGATCAGAAGGGTCCAAGACGGTTTCATTCACGGGTCTGGCACCCAAAGGGGGATGGTTAGCACATTGGGTTTGGCTAAGACTGGCAAGTGGGGCACATATACCTGTGTCTCCAGGTTGACCATCATAGAGTGGTGGACTTCGTATGTGTGACAGGAGCTAAGACTCAGGAAGTAGAAGTTGTCAGTGATAAAATGTTTAGGCTCAGAATTTGGCATAGTGTCAACATTTGCCATATTTTATTGGTCAAAGAAGTCATAAAATCCACGAGCGACCATAGACCACCCCTCCCACCTATCAATGAAAAGAGTGTAAAAAAATTTGAGGCCATCCCAAATGCATTGCTGTGATCAGCCTTGGCTCTCTACTCATCATTCTCCATCTTATATGACTTCTAATTATAGATTATTACCTCTGACCCCAATCATGACCTTTCTTTTGTTAGGTCTAATATTGGGTTCAGTTTGACATAACTGGATAGAGAAATTCAATAGAAAAGCTGACATCTCGCTGCAGGTTGATGGTAGAGATCTGACAGGAGTTACACATTTGAGAAGCAAAGTGTTTAGATGGTAGGAAAGACCTCAGGAGTGAAGGATATCACCCAATACATGTAGAGACAGGTCGAAGATGGATTAAGAACAAAACTAAATTAGCAAGATGGATTAAGGACCATAACAAATCAACACTATGGTGATTATTTTCTCAATAGCTGTGCTTAGGAACAGAGAAGCTGGATTGTTGGTTTGAGCTAAGAAGGGTATAATCAAGCAGGATATGAAGGAATTCCAGGAGCGCAGTGTTCTCTAGCAATTTCACATGTTGGCATTTATTTTGAGCATACCATGAACTTCTCAAAGACACATAGGAAATGGGGAATGCTTATGTGCAGGTAGTCCAAGCGATCCACCATATTGTTTGTTCTGATCAGGAAAGATCATATAACATAGAGTAAGTAGATCACTTGAAACACAACCGAGATCTGGTGAGAGATGCAGTGTAATTTCATACAAAATTCTGTTTTTAAGAGATTGCAAATAAAATTCACACTCATTACAACATTCAAACAAGAAAACACTGTTTAAATTTAATAGTGAGGGGTGCCTGGGTGGCTTGGTAAATTAAGCATCTGACTTCGGCTCAGGTCATGATCTTAGGGTCCTGCGACCGAGCCCTGCATTGGGCTCTGCACTCAGCAGGACAGCCTGCTTCTCGCTGTCCCTCTGCCCCTGCCCCCCACCCCCCGCTCATGTACTTTTTCTCTCAAATAAATAAATAACAGGTTTTTAAAAAAAATTTAATAGTGAAAGATGATCCCACTCCAGTTCCATTTCCAATATTTCTTTTCTGTCCTTTTTTCTGGCTTATTTTATGTTAAAATTTATTTTATTTCAAAATATTTATTATGAATTATTTTAAGTATACAGAAATTTACACATTACAGAGTAATGTAAGAAATACCCCTATCGCCATTAATCTGAATTAACCAACACTGACGTTTGCATCTCTAGTAAAGGAAATAAAATAAGACACATATAATTGGAATTCTCTTTATACCTCTAGCATGTTCTTTCTCTATTATGAGTCTATGTGTGTTTATCATGTTTTTTTATGTTTACTCCTTATGTACATGTAAATGGACCAAGAAAAATATTGTTTTATGTGCTTATATAGTTCATACAAACGCTATGCTGTACATATTGCTCTGTAACTCTTTTCTTACCCTACACTGTGTTTTGGTTACATAACCATGTCTATAGAGACAGATCAAGTGTTTTCATTTTAATATATTTTAGTTGTTTCAGTCTTTCAACATATGATTATACTAAGTGTATTGAACTATTCAAGCGAGGCTAGACAATTTGCTTCCAATTTGGAGATTGTATAAAGATTGCCACAATATGTATTCTTGTACATATATATCCATGTACACCTGAGTGGGAGTTTTGTAGTGTCTTTAACTATAGATAGGCTGATTTTGACAATAAGAAATGAAATCCTCTGTTTGATCTGACTTAGAAATGAAAACATGGGGGCGCCTGGGTGGCTCAGTGGATTAAAGCCTCTGCCTTCAGCTCGGGTCGTGATTCCGGGGTTCTGGGATCAAGCCCTGCATTGGGCTCCCTGTTCAGCGGGGAGCCTGCTTCCCTTCCCCTCTCTCTGCCTGCCTCTCTGCCTGCTTGTGATCTCTGTCAAATAAATAGATAAAATCTTTTAAAAAAAAGGAAATGAAAACATGCATTATTTTACTTAAAAAGAGGTTGTTGAGGTGGTATTGGTTTTTTAGGCTTAGTTTGTTCAATTGCCAATGAGAACATTAAGAAACTGCTCTTTCTCGTCTTCCATCCTTCCATTCAGGGTGTGGCTCCCTTCTCAGGCTGGTAGCAAAGTGGTTAAAGAATTTGGAAACATGACATTCAGACACAACGGTGTCCAGAAGAGGGAAGGCTGTTTTTCCTAAGGCAATCTCTCAGGACTTGTAATCTTTCTCTAGAATACTCACAGCAGACCTCCTCTTATAACTTAGAGCCTACAATTAGGTCATTACCAAAGGGAATATGGCTACTTGTAGAAAATATCAAGCCCATTCCTGCGACTGGGGATAGCATCTTCTTTCCTTGAAGCACATGTCTATGAAGGGAAAAGGAGAGCTAGACAAACAAAATCAGGCTTCTGTTAAAAAAATAATAATAATAATAATAAATAAATAAAAGGCAAGGTTTGAGGAAGGATGTTGGTAAGCATCTAGTGGTGTCTGACACACAAATGATGTCTATCCTTAGCTTAGGCGTTACCAAATTGTTCTCTAATGGCTATCTATCAGTTAAATACCACCAGCGATATATGAATGTTCTTGTCAAATATCCTCACCAACAGTTGGTAAATTCAGGCCATGAGTTCATACCATCTCTGAAGTATGGAATGTTTTGTTACTTCTTCACTTTTCCAAATTACTAACAAGGCTTGGGCATTTTTCGTATGTTTTTGGACATTCCATCTTCTTTTTCTTTAAGTTGTTTCTCCATTCATTTGACCACTTTTCTATTAGGTGGTTTGTCTTTCTGTTAATGACTTACAGGAATTCTTTTTATTTCTGTACACCATTCCTTTGTTAGTATAGATTGTAAATATCTTCTCTCAATTTGTTATTTGTCTTTTTTTTAAAAGATTTTATTTATTCATTTGACAGACAGAGATCACAATTAGGCAGAGAGGCAGGCAGAGAGAGAGGAAGGGAAGCAGGCTCCCCGCTGAGCAGAGAGCCCAACATAGGGCTCGATCCCAGGACCCTGGGACCATGACCTGAGCCAAAGACAGAGGCTTTAACCCACTGAGCCACCCAAGCACCCCTGTTATTTGTCTTTTAACCTCGTTTATGTCAACAGCAGATTCCCAAGTTGTTGGATACCAAATTCAGGGAGTCAGAAAGATGGAAGGATAATAGGTATGGCTGGATCCAGTAATATTAAAGTTTAAGTGTTTAGAAACAGTCATTCTGTATCTAATAGAAGATCAAGGGTTCAGGAGGTAAGTTGCTGAAATTGAAGGGAGAGGTGGATAGGAGAAAGTCAGAAGAGAGGTCAGAGAAACCTGAGTTGGGGATGTCTAAGTTATTGAGCACATGCTATGGGCCAGTTGCTGTTCTAAGTGCTTTAGATGTATTAATTAACTTAATCTTTGCAACGATATAAAGAGGCACTATTGTTACATTCCAGATTTATAGATAAAGAACCTGGGCATTGGTGAAGTAACAGGAACAGACCACCTAGGCAATTTTCCCTGACTCACCCAAGAGGTAAGAGAATGATAATATTTGAACCCATGAAGCTGGTTCTAAAGCCTGTTCTTAGCTTCTATCTATATAGTCTCTGTTGTCTCGTGTTTACTGTTACAATGGCAAGTTTGGGACAAAGAAGAAGATAGAACCAGATGTCAATGATTTCTGTATGTAAGTAACTGACAGCTACCGAATTTAATTGATTTTCCCAAAGTTTATATTCCTAGATTTAAATAAACTGCAAAAGAAAGTATGAGAATTCCAAAGTCTTTTTTATTTCAAAATCAGCTAGTTTCCTCTCTCCCTCCCTCCTACTTTCTTTCTCTCTCCCTTCCTTCCAACCTTCTACAGTCTTCACACTACTGGACTATACCCCCCCCCAGTTTTCAGTATGAAACCCTGTCATGATAGTCCTTTCATCTAGTAGCATAAGCACAACCATGAGCAACTTTAAATATGAACACAGCCAATTTATTAAAGCATCATGGAATAGATTTTAACTTTCTTAAAGTATGACATGCTCTCTTTTTATCCTGAGGTGTTTTACTACCCTCATTTTAATTCAGGAAAGTGAAGAAAACTTTAAAAGCCTTTGGGTTTTCAATGCCTCATGTAAACAGCTTTCCCTGTTCATATAGTGAAGGAATCCTTTTTTCCTTATCTCTACTTTTATCCCTCCAGTGAAAATAATTTCAGATATTTTTAAGTCTACAACACAAAATCACCATAACAATAATGAGAACTGAAATTCTCTATAATGAAGAGGAGATGACAGCCTCCTTCAGCCTGAAGAGCAGGAGAAAGCGAAGACGGCATGAGTCAACATGACCCAGCTTGGTCTTTCTGTTTTCAGCCTGTTCCTCTAAAGTCACAATTGTGTCACCCACGGGTCTTTACACACATTCACGGTCTGAGTGAAGGAAGCAGTTTTGTCCTGTGTGTCAGGAAGTTGTGCATTCGTATATTTGTAAGGGCTCTCAGCAGAAGCATGTCCCCCGGCTGACGGTCCTCTTCACCTCTACCATGTCACCTGTTTCTGGAACTAGAGGACGTTTTCAAACACTACTAGGGTGGGGGTAACTAATCAGGAAGATTAAGACTGGAAGCCTTTCCTCAAGATAACCAAACAAAAAATAAGAGGATGGGCCTGAACTAGTTGTGTGGTAGAGAACAGTTGTAATGCCGAAATATTCCCATTACGTAGAGATATGTAGGACTTGCTTCCACCATAGAGTCGCTGAATTGTTTCAGTTGTCTTTTTCTTCTTCTCTGGGTAGATTTTATAGTTGGTAAGGAGCAAGGGTCGTGGCTTGTATAATCTTTCTTTTCTATACACAATATATACTTACATCTCTTCTACCAGCCAGTAAGGATAATGACCTCTATATCAATACTATAATCCACACCTCCTCCCCTTACTCTCGAAGTCTGAGGACAGAAGGACCCCATCAAGGGCAGATAATCATTCCCCACCAACCATTGTTTAGTGAACAGATTATCAGAATTGTCCTCCTGGTATTTTAATGCACCATTGTATTTCTAACTTGGGAAGTTAAAACTAAACTGTAATTTTCCAGAACAACTTAGTGCACACACACACACATAAACGAGATAATAAAGTCTTAAAATAATTCATTTCAATTTAAACTTTTATTAAACCTTGATTGCATAATAGATACTGAGCTAGGTGCAGACGATAATACAGAAATGAATAAGACGTGGCCCTGGCCTGGGAGAATCCACTCAGTTGTAAAGGAGACAGACAAGGACGTAAATAACTCTAAAATGAGACAGTCTGCAATGAACACGACCCTCGAAGAATAAATAAAACATTATAAAAGTGTCAATTACATACATAACTACAGAAGTATTAAATCACTAGGTCTACATGTTAAGCTATACAAATAGGAGTTGCAACTAGACTCTCTCTTTTCCACACCCAGATTTAGCACAGCTCTGTGTATTGGTTGACCTTTATTCCAAAAATTATCTTTGTAATATGGTTTTCTAAGTTGATTCAAATGTCTATTGATCTCTCTTGCTAAGTTGGCGTCTCTCTCCTGAAATGTCATTTTCTTTGTCATTACCCGTTCTCCATCCTTCCAACCCCCACCCCCAGCCCCACCCCCGCCCAAGCTTTCTCTCTCCTGGATCTCCCTTTACCTGTTTTTCCTCTTCATTCTATTGTTCTGCTTCCTCCTTGTCTACTTCCTCCTGTATCTGCCATGTTTCTCCAGACACAACGCCGTCTTCTCTTGTATTATTACTCAAGTGGTGGGAGAAGCGATTTTCTTTTGAAGGGAAAATGTTGTCAGGAGGACAATAATCCCCCCAAAACAATCCCTTCGACTCTGGATCATGTTGGTTCTTAGAAACAGGAGCAAGTGAGCATCCTCCTTTCTAATTGTCCATGACTCTATTAACCAAGCCGCTGGGCTTTTTGTATAATGAGCCATTGACAAAGGTAAGAAAAGGGACATGAACTCACTAGTTTTGGCCAGCATGATGTTGGGCATATGGTAGGAGAATATGTACTCAATGATTGGTAATTGAATCTCTTCTGGTAGGATAAGCGTAGTATAGATATGTAAGTACCCACTATTTTAGATTCTAGTTTTTTGTTGTTTGTTTGTTTGTTTTTATTGTGAGGGCTGTGAGACAGCCTGATCCTGGATTATCCTCTTTTCACAAAGAAAATAGAAGATTAGAGTCCAGTAATACCGAGTGATACTAGGAATGCCCCTGAGAAACTGATACATGGACCTCCATCTTTGGACTCCAAATCCAGTGCTCCTTATTTTGAAGCCAGCATCCACCCCCCTGGTACTAATGTGTAGAACTTGAGGGGACATGTAGTTTTTAAAATTCATTTGATAATCTCTTCATTTTATACTCTAAAGTGCTCATGGTTGAAAAGAACCATCAGGAATTCAAATATACCTTTTTTTTTTCCTATTTCTTCCTTCAAATTATGCTCCGCTGATCTCGATTAGGAGAAAAATATTGTAACTGTGGTTCAGCTTGTAGTAGTGCTGCTTCACTGACCAAGCTTGAGATGGAAGCTCAAGAAACATCAGTGGAGAAAAGAGAGTTCTCCTCATTAATAAAAGCAATTAGTGTGTCCCCAGCTGAGCCACCAGCTAGCCCAGGGTGTTCTCAGAGCACTGAAGGCAGCTAAGCGCAGTCTGTTAACCGGGCAAACTACTCTTGGCAGGAAACTAAGTGCTGTCATTGATTTTAATTGTTCTCTCCACTTTACAACTCCTGATTCACAGCTGATGGTGCTAAAGGGGGAAGTTTGTGCTTTGGAGAAAACTTCCACAGCGCCCTGCCCTCTGAGACAGCTAAACTTGTCTGCGTTTTGAAAAATCAAAGTGGGGCAATTAATTTCTCTAAATATTAGGGCAAAAACTTCCATGCCCATGACTTATTTTGGATGAATCATGCTTGCTGGGAAGTCACAGGCAGGAGCAGTCGTCAAATCATTACTATCTTCTGTCACATCTCTTAAAATAAAATCCCAGAGCAGCAATCCTAATGTAGGAAGGGAAGATGTGGAGATTGCAAGTGAGATTATGGATGAGATTCCTTTGACCACTGGGACCAAGGAATCCTCACAGTTGGGAGAACTCCCAGCATTTTGCTGGTCCTTATGTAACTTCCTCATTAACTTAACAGAGCGGGGTTTCGTCTGCTCCTTCAGATGTTAAGACACTCTCTGGTGTCTTTGTCTAATGATGAGTACATTGTAAATGGACATGGCAATAAAAAGGGAGTGGAAAATATCATATCTGGCATTAACCCAGTCCTTGTGGGCATTTGGAACATGAGTCATTGCTTCCTGGAACACAGCTAACTCTAGGAAGCCTGCAACAGTGCTGCTGACCTAATGACCACTTTAGTTGCTCAGAACTCAGGTCTTCGTTCTCTGCTGCTTATTTCTTCTCTACTAATTAATAACTGACTTCATTTTTGTTTCTCCAACTCTTAAATTCACCTTTTACTTTCTTTTGGTTTCTTAACACTGCCATCTCTCTCTGGGTCTTGACCTTGCCATGTAACTTTAGGGAATTTTTGTCATGTTATGATTGTCCAGCATCACACCCCTACTCACCTTCTTAATCATATCAAATCCCCCTTCTAAAGAATTCTTGCTTATGTGACACCTTGGTGGAGATCATGCCTCACTTCTACTACAAAAATTAAGGGGTCCTAATCTCTCTCCCTGACTCTGAGGATTTGTGGGGTAAGAACTGACAAATTTTGCCAATGTGATTATTTCTTCTAAAACTTCAAATCTTGAGTAAACAATGGAAGAATTTAAAAATAGTTAGAGGGCTTTTTCTCTCACCAGCAATAGCACATGCAGTACATATTATCTTAGTGCATGACCTTGGCTCTTGCTTATTTTCCTGACTCTGAATTTCCTGTATATCTCCTATATATATATATATTTTTTTTTTTTTTTCCTGTGCTTCCTAGAGATATCTTTCTAATACATTCCTTTTTCTTATAAAACATTAGAATGTAAAAGCCACAAATACTGGGAAATTTTTCTGCTTTGTTCACTGGAAATATTTAATGAATCAAGCAGTGCCTGGCAAGAGTGAGCATTCGATGAATATTTATTAAATAAATACAAGGAAGAATGGAATGCCAGTCATTGTTGCTTGCAGTCAAGTTTCCAAGAGGCAATGCAGGAAAAGGAACTCAAGCAGAGCCCAGTGGTCTTTCTGAGTTGAGATGGTTTTGAATTCAAGGACTATTGGAGAGAGGGTTGCTCTACACAGGAAAAGCTATAAAGATCTTTAAGGGATATTTTTGAATCTTTGAGTAAAAGTTTATCTGAGCATGGATGGGATGAAGCTCCATTAGGCTGGAGAAAGAAGTCCCCAAAATTAGTAGGTTGACTAATTCCCCAAGTTCACACAGGTTTTTTCATCTATAGCCAGACTGTACCTCTCATACTACATGGAGGTAGAGTCCTCAGAAAGCTCCCATCTTAGTACTTGGGCTCTTATACCTAGAATAAAGGCTACTCTGGGCCAAACTGAAAAGAAAACCTTGAAACAATGAAAATGACTTCCAAGTAATTTTGCTGTGTGCCAGAAGCAACACAGTTTAAAGGAATATAATGAAATTCACCACAAAAAAACATAAATTTTGTAATGTTTAGCATAAAGAAATTATCAGGCAGTAAAGAAGCAAGAAAATGTAACCTATAATTTGGAGGAAAAAGGCAATACAAAGAAATAGGTAAGTGTTGTAATTAGCAGCCATGGTTTTAACACCTATTATAAATATGCTCAAAGGTATAAGGAAAACAAACACGATGATAAGAAAAACTGAAGATTTTCAAAAGACCCAAATAGAATGTCTAAAGAATAAAACTACAGTATATAAAATGAAAAATAAACTAGAAAAAATTAATCACCTATTAGATACTGTAAAGAAGTGACTGGTGACCTTGAGGACACAGCAATCGAAACTATCCAAAATAAAGCAGCACAATAAAAAAATGAACAGACTCCGTGAACTGTGAGACACTATCAGCCAGCCTAACACATGTGTACTTAGATGAGCAGGAGAAAAACGAAGAAGTTGAGACAGTAAAACACTTGAAGGAAAAAAACAGGTAAAAATTCATACAACTTGACACAATCAACCCACAATATAATGAGTTTTATAAACTTTGGATAAAAGAAACATTAAGAAAATCACACAAAAGGATATTATTATCAAATTGTTTAAAAACAATGATAAAGAGGGGCGCCTGGGTGGCTCAGTGGGTTAAGCCTCTGCCTTCAGCTCAGGTCATGATCCTAGGGTCCTGGGATCGAGCCCCACATGGGGCTCTCTGCTCAGCGGGGGGCCTGCTCCCCTCCTCTCTCTCTGCCTGCCTCTCTGCCTACTTGTGATTTCTGTCAAGTAAATAAATAAAATCTTAAAACAAACAAACAAACAAACAAAAAAAACAATGATAAAGAGAAAATATTTAAAGGGACCAGAAAAATATGACATCAGATAGAAAGAAACAAAGGAAAGATTTACAGCATATTTCTCATTAGAAACTATGTTAGCCAGGAGATTATAGAATATCATTCTTTGAGTATGGAAAGATTATCAACTGATAATTCTGTATCCAATAAAATATTTCTTTGAAAATACAAATGTTAAATGTTAAATCAAGTCCATTCTAGACTATATATATACACATATATGTATTATACATATATACATGTGTATATATATACATACATATACATACAATATACATATACATAGATATGTATGTATCTATGTGTATATGTATCTATATACATACATTTGGCAGTTTTTTATAAAGTTAATCACACCCTTAGTCTATGACCCACCAATTTCATTCCTAGATATTTACTCCCCCAAAATGAAACTCTGCTTCAATATAAGTTGTACACAAATGTTCATAACTGCTTTATTTATAGCGATTCAAAACTGGAAACAACCTAAATGCCCAAAAAGCATTGAATGTATAAATAATTGTGTTATATCCATCTAATCAGCAATAAAAAAGGAATAAACTATTGCAATGCCAAAATGTACAAATGTACAAAATCCTTATGTTGAGTGAAAGAAACCAAACACAAGACTCTCTGCATGGTATCATTATATATATATAATACATGTATTATTATGTATGGGTAATTCTAGTAAAGGCAAATCCATAGCAAAAGCAATCAGGTCAGTAGTTGTCAAGGACAAGTGAAGAGAAGGAAAATAAAGATAGAGTTCAAAGGGAATTTTTCTGGAGAGGGTTGGGAGTATTCTGTACCTTGATTGTGGGGATGGGTATATGTTGTTGGTTGAATTGTTCTACCTGAAATGGTATGTTGATGTCCTAACCTCTCAGTACCCTAGATTGTGATCTTATTTGGAAATAGGGTGATTGTAGATGTCATTAGTCAAATTAAGAGGAGATCATACTACAGTAAGTAGGCCCTAATCCAATAACTGGTACCCTTATAATAAAAAGGAAATTTAGATACAGACACACAGGGATTACTACCATGTGAAGACAGGAGCAGATAATGAAGTTACACTATCATAAGCCAAGGAATACCTGGGACTACCAGAAGCTGGGAGGGGCAAGGCAGAAACTAGCTCTACAGACTTCTGAGAGAGCATGCTATCATCTTGACTTTAGACTTCTAGACTCTAAACTGTGAGATAATAAATTTCTGTTATTTTAGGTCATCTAGTTTGTGGTGCTTTGTTATGGCAGTTCTAGGAGATCATAAAACTATACACTTAAAATGGGTGACTTTGGGGCACCTGGGTGACACAGTCAGTTAAGATGCTAACTCTTTGTTTCAGCTCAAGCAGTGATCTCAGGCTCGTGAGATAGAGCCCCATGTTGGGCTCCATGCTCAGGGTGGAGTTTGCTTAAGACTTGGTCTCCCTCTCCTCCCATCCCCCCTCCCCACTCCAAAAACTTGAGTCTGAGAAGTGCTCTTCTCTGTTGACTGAATAAAATAAGATTCCCAACTATGGCAAGGGAGTGGGAGACAGTGGCAAGATTTCAAGGAGGAAGAGGTTTTGTACACAACCTTCACATCTTCCATAATTGGCAGTGGAGCTGAGATGGCAATTTGAATATTCTGACCTACAGAAGAGTTTTGGTGATGGTTACTCGTCCATGGTATCCCTGGGACCTAGATGGCTAGGCCTCTAATGCTGTCCCTGCTATATAAAACAAAAGTAAAAACAAAATATTTTTGGATAAAGCCACCCTAACAGAGATTCACAGCTTCTTACATAAAACTTGATCTTAGTTAACTTACAAATCAAATCTTAAAACTTATTGGGAGGCTGTGTATCCCTGAGCAAGGACTTTGTGATAATCCTGCATCTGCTCAACGTCACTTTCCTTCTAGATTCCCATAAAGAGACCTATGTTTATTAACCAGGGAATATATATACTGGGGAATGGGATAAATCTTAAATGATACCAAATTTTGGATCTTGTCAATAAATATTAATTTCCAGGGATCCAGAACATAACATCACTGTCCGCCTTCTGTCCAAGAGGAGTTTATGGGGCCATGATAAAGTTTGACTAAAATCTTCATGAAAAATACAGCGGAATTTCAAATCCAATCAGCAATTATTCTTCAACCTAATATATATTTGAATCATTTACCTTCCATTACTGGAACAAAAAGATGACTCATTGGTTTATTCTTACTCATAACAGCTTTATGTAGATACAACTCACTCACTTACAGTGTATAATTTAATGGTTTTTCATATATTCACAGAATTGGGCCTCCATCACCACAATTTTACAATATTTCCTCACCCTCTAAAGCAGCCCATACCATTTATCCTTCACATCCAAATCTTCCCATCACCCCCAGCTCTAAGAAACCAATAATCTACTTTCTATCTATGGATTCCTGTACTGGACATTTCATATAAATTGAGTCATATATATGGTCTTTTGTGTCTGTCTTCTTTAAGCTAAGGGCATATTATTTTCAGGGTTCATTTGTGTTTTAGCATCTATTAATATTTCGTCCCTTTTTATAGCCAAATAATACTTCACTGTATGTGTATACCACACTTGTTTATCCATCATAGGTTGATGACCATATAGGTTGTTTCTGCTTCTTGGCTATTATTAATAATACTGCTATAAACATTCCTGTATAAGTTTTTGTGTGAGCATTTATTTTTATTCTCTAGTACCTTCCTATGTCTGACACTGCATTGTCAAGTAGTATATTTACCTTTTGGAGGAACTGTCAAACTGTTTTCAAAAGTGGCTGTACCTATTCCTATGAGGGTTCTGATTTCCCCATAGCCTTATGAAAATTTGTGATTATCTTTTTGGTTATAGATGTTTTAGTGGGTATGAAGTAGAATAACATTCAAGTGTGTTGTTCTTTCTTCCTTTTGTTTTGTTTTGCATTTCCATCATGATAAATGATGTTGAACATCTTCCCATGTGCTGATTGATGATTTACATAACAATTTTGGAGAAATGTTTATACATATTTCTTTTAATTGTCTCATTTGTATTTTTATTATTAATAGGCGACTTTATTGGTTCTTTGACCCAAGATTAAAGACTGTTGTCAGAAGGGCCAATGGAAGTCATTGGAGCTATCCATCTCTATTGAAATAGTGAACCCAAAAGCATTTCAACATCCCTGAGGACATCATTGAGATTAGGGCTATCATCAAACATTAAAAAGAATCAGTGATATAGGATCATATTTCCATTTAACTGTCTAGGTCGAATAGAGCAAAGTAGATGGATCTTGCAGTGCGATGATGGACAGCTTACCCTGGTATACCTCCAATGGATCTGACATCACAAATGTGTCATCTTTGTTGGACACTTGATACAAACTTTTGATCTTAATATATTTTTTTTAATTTTCTTTGCTCCAGTAAGCAGGCAACAAGAGAAGTTTGTTTTTAATTGACGAATGTTTAACTCAGGGATATGTCAACCTCCTAACTTTGTCCTGCAATTTAATCAAGAGAAACCTTGGCCTTCCAAGTGTAGTATTTTGTTGACACCATGCTAATAGGACTTGGAAAGTAGACAGTTTTAGTTTCCTAGGTGCTTTGGCAATAAAGTAAAAGACTGATTTTTTTAGTGAAGTTTCTGGTCATTCCAAGAGTTTGGGACATTTTGGAATATCTCCTCAAAAAATTTAACCTGTGCCCCATACCAAGAAATTAGGTCATCTTGTTTGGGTTTTTAGAAACAACATAAACTACATTTGTGTTTGATGCTGAAGCCATTTTCTGGTAACACAAAACTTTTTCCATTTTAAGACTACATTTTTCAAGAGAACATTCAGAGCTGGTCTAGACTATGATAACCAACTTTTATGACTTGGTAGATTCAATGTTATTTAAAGGGTTTGTACTTATATAAGATGATGAATCACTGACCTCTACCTCTGAAAACAATAATACATTATATGTTAATTAATTGAATTTAAATTTAAAAAATAAGATAAAATAAAATAGAGTGTTTTGCCAGATTGTGATGATGTGTATAGCCTATGGCAGGCCTCCATAAGAAAATCATGCTAGAAAACCCATATTTTTAGCAGAACCCAGGCTCTGCTCTTCTGTGAACACATACTATTTTTTAAAACAATAGTTCCTAGCTCATTTTGAGTTTTACTCTGCATGCAAACTAGGCTTCACTGGTTTAGGTATTTTTGTACCTAAGTGAGGAATTCTTCAACTGGGAAACATAGCAATGATACTTTTGCAGTCAAATGCTTAGCAATGATACTTTTGAATTAGAAGTTGAGAGCATCTCTTGGGCATTTGAGACCAAGATGTATCAGAAATTCAATCAGTATTTTAATAGTCAAAGAACCTTGAGGCTTCTGGGTTTCTGGCTAAATGCAAAGGGGAGGTGGTGGGGAGGATGGAAGTCATATCCACACCTCATAATAAGTTCAGAAACGAGGACAATATTTGCCACCCATACTCCCTTCTTTAATGTTTAATGAATATATTTACATATTTTAACTAATTTTCCTTGTCTTTACTTTTCATTTACCTTATTAGATACAGCAAATGTAGGTAAATATTTTAACGGAGTTTGTTGGGCTGGTTCTTAAGGGTGAATAAATGGACAGAGATCCTCAAGTCTGAGCTAAAAATTAATAAATCTTGAGAATGTGGTGGGAGCCTTTAGAGGAAAAGGTAAAAAGTCTATTGAAATATGATGGATAGTGGCATTGTGTAGGCACCAGTGTTTTGTTTGTTTGTTTGTTTGTTTGTTTTTTCATCTCCACTGAGGTTTGAGAAGAAGGGTGTAAATGTACATGTTGGGCAGCAAAAGCTAGTAACTGCATCCACATTTGACACAACTGGTGTTCTAATCCTCTCTTCCAAATGAGACCTCAATCTGCCTTTTGAAATAATCTCCATTGTGTGTGATCATTAAAAGAGGTAGTGGCCAATTCCTGCCTGCAGAGGCTACTGGGGTCCCTGTCCAATTCCCTACCTGGGCAGCCAGAGAGTGAGCATTGGATGTAGGGTCAGTCTCTGAGCCTGGGACCTTGTATCTTAGAGAAAACCACTCACTAATGTAAGTGATGACTGGAGGGCATGTCATTGGTGCCATTGCACAATGCCTCAGAGAGTCTCTGTTCCTATTGTATGACTCCTTCACATCTCCTGCTGTCCAATCTTCCAGAGAAATCTTTGAGTCCTGCCTTCCTGTTTTCCAAGCCCAGTCCTCTTGCCTTCAATTAATCCTGGGAGGCTCTGCATCCTTCCATAAATCCTTAGCTAAGGAGAGCCAGGTGTTTTTGTTTTTGTTTTTCAATTAAAGCAATGCATATTACTTTGTATAATACCCTGTTTTCTGTGTTACTTTCTTTTTGTTTTTGAATTCAGACTCCTTAAGAGAGAGGATATGATGAGGTTGGCCAGCCACCATCTGAGAATCATCCAAGGGAGACGCAGTTGGGTAGATATGTCATAATATTCCAGAATTCAGACTAATTGCCAGTATAGACATTTTGTGTTTTGGTCAGGGACCCAAATGAGTACGATCTCTTTCTTTCGCAGAGTCACACACTATCAAACATAATGACCTATAAGGATTTGCATAAGAAAGTGGCTGTAACTCACAAGGAAGGGTCTTTCACTGGGGTACTCTGAACTTCTCAAAAAGGGGTAGTTTAATTGTCATGTACCTCGCATGGCTTCATCAGGGCAGGGTAATATAAAAAGCTCTGAGGGTCTAACTTTCTATGTCAGTGAATTCCAGCTGCTATAAAACCCTCATATGGCGGCCCCTGAGAGCTTTTGCAAAAATACACCGGGAGAATCACAGCTAAAGTTCAGTCCTATCTCTCCTCATCCCTCTAACCACTAAGACTTATTATCTGCAGTTTAAAGAGCTCCATTTCCAGCCCAAGGGCTGTAGGTTATTGCTCTCTGATTTTGTAGGGCACTGCACAAAGGTACAAGTTGTATTCGCTGGCCTGAAAAAGAATGCAGCGTTTTTGAGAAGAGAGCAAATGAGGTCTTTGTGAACAGGGAGAGCTTAGGCGTTAGAGAAACACGCTTACAGAATGTTAATTGCTGCTGGTGATTATGACAATGTGTTGGGTAACTTGTTCTTTCTGGGAAGTGATGGTTCAATGTGCAATGACAAATATTGATGAAGCCCTTTTACTTTACCGGTGATTCTGGAGTCTAGACCATCTTGCCAGCTGTTAGCTGCCATTCACTTTTATTACAGGTTTTGCAAATTAGACAGTCACTCTCTGGGTGTCTAGAATAGGTGCAAGAAGAAAATACCGTGTGTGAAAGAATATATTATTAAATCTACAGAGTAAGCTCTTACAGGCACTACGGCCCTAATTCACAGTCTCTATCTTCTTTCCCTCCTGTGATGGAGGCAGACTCCTCCAAACATTAAAAATGGAGAAACTCAGATCCAATATTCATATCTCAGCATAACAGGAATAAAATGCTCATAGGCAATTTGTCAGTGTTTATTAACTGTGACCTAGGAAAAAAAATGTAACCATGGCAGTGTGCCTTCTCACACATCTGTGGCAGGATGGGATTTTTTTTCTCCACCCTCTTCTTTTCTAACCCCACCCTTGTCTGTCATTGGTAAAAGAGGGTGAAAGTGACCTGTTAGCCTAAGACACAGTGTTGTTTAAGTGGTCAGTATCAACGGGAGAAAAATCTCCTTGGTAGTTTTCCAGCAACTCCTGGGGACTGAGTAGCCCAAAAAAACCCTTCTATGGCCTTTAGAAAACTCAGAAGAACTGGTTCATAGCTATTTAGGGCCCTGAGAGTAGGAGATGGCTTAACAAGAGCCACTGCTATGGGAGAAGAATGGGAGACCAGAGAGAGAAGACGGTCACAGGTCTACCTGATGGTGACTGCAAGGACCAAACTGTGATGAAACAAAACCACTTGCAAAATAATTTTACCCCTTCCTTTGGCTTTATGTGTGTCCTTGAGGGTTTCCTTTTAGTAAAAGTGGTCATTTACATGCTTTTCAAGGCATATAACTGAAGGTCATTACATATGCTCATGTGTGCTCAATTGTTGGGGAAATTGAGTATAACTTGTATAGCAACAGGGCCCTGAAAAGCTGAACAGTACTCACATGTTCAGTAGGCTCTTTCATGTTACAGAGGACACAGACAAGCACCATCAGGTTATTTCTTAATAAGTGGAAATACAGTCTATGGAAGTATGAAGGGAAAGAATGTATTCTCAGAAGCTGTCCACCCAGGAGCCCAGAGAACTAGGACATTGCTTTCATCATTCAGGGTCCAACTGTGTAAGTGGTCATTCTGGTGTTCGCAGTGCAATTCTAGTAGTTGTTCCTTTAGAAGGGAACTTTTGTTGCTCTTCCTCTGGGACCATATTGGAGACATGATACCCTTTATTATTTTTAGTTTCTACTGCTGATGTTGCTATTGATTTTGATGGAATAAGAGGAGTGGTGAGATCTGATTCAGAACATATTCTGGAGGTAGATCCAAGAGAAGCTGGTGAAAGAACTTATCTGGGGATTGAAGGAAAGAGGACCCAGTTGACAAGTCTTTTTCCTGGTCCCCTGACTACATGTTCTGGCTTCTCTCCCACTGCTTCCCCACTAAATACATATACTCCTCTGTATTATTGTATAGAGAACTCCTTCCTGGACCTAATGCCAAAGTCCAGGGACACACTTGCCATCTTCCTAAAAAAACATTCCCACAGGGGAACGTTGAGCCATTTAATTTAATTCTCACAAAAATGTCATGAACCAAATATAATTATATTCCTACTTCACAGATTCGGAGAATAAAGATGAGAAAGATCAAGGCCTTTGCCCAAGGTCATAAGCTGGAAAGTGGTAGAAATAACATTCAGTGTCAGGTCTATTTGATATGCTGATAGACCTTAAGCAATCACACATTAAGCCATTCAATTAATAGTCCACCTGTGGACAATTTTCTTGTGAACTGGATAGCATCACAGTCCTCCTCAATTGTACCCCACGTCCATCCTCCCACCACACACAACACTGGCCGTCATTACAAAGGATGCCCTTCCTGTATCTCTGGACTCTTACTTAGCAATCCAATAACTACTGATCACCCATCACTGGAAACTTACTTAAAAATTGAGTAAGAAATTCAACAGCTATATCTTACACAAATGCTAAAACAAAAACAAAACACAGCAAACAAAAAGGCTATGGTCATACTTAAGAAACCAATAAAGCACTAAAAGAAATCATAGCATCCACACAAAATACAATTTTCCCCTCCACATGACTTGATGTGCCACTTTGTGGTCAAATAAAATCATTTCTTATGGTTCGTGAAGCTTTTCTGTTCTTTTGAGTCATAGCATCAACTGAGAAGCCAAAATAAACTCAGTGAAGAGTTTACTACTTCATTTTTCACATCCTTGAACAAACATGGTACCAATTTAAAAAGGTAAAAAGAAAAATAGACATTTACTAAAAAGCTCATGGCATGAACTGTAAAGCTAAAATCGATGGACGTTCCTGGAATTACCACTTCAATAAATTTGGAGTCACATGTTTGCCTTGTTTTTCAGCCATTTGCTATCCTTTATCTTAAAGGACATTTAAGTTTTAGGTATATTCTAAATTATATATGCTTAGATTAAAATTCAACAAAATTAGGTATTGTGCTAGGTAATGTACCTCTGTTATATTATTTAATACAGAAAGGCTACATTGAGAGTAAATCTTCACAGCCGATAAGCTCTATTTTATTAAAAACTTCACAACACCTTATAGTTTACCAGCTCTTCTAAAAGAATTCAATATACAAACAATTTATGAAGGAAATATAGTACAAAACATATATATGTGAATTTTATATACATGATATATATAAAGGAGATAGATATATAATATCTAATATAATAATGAGATATATATGATATATAAAGAAAATATGTATATGTATATATAGGACAATGCATGTGCATAAACATAGCTCCTTTATATATATGTCATAAATATACATACACCCATAAAAGAAATATATGTGAGATGTGCATGTATGAAGGATATATATGTATATATATGAAGGATATATAATATGTATAGGTATATGTAAAGTGTGTGCATGTGTAATTTGAGCCTGTGTTTATACTGCATGAAGTAAATGTGTATTTTCCTGCAATTACTTGTAAGTTTCTTAGTTTAGTGAAAAGGAGTACAGTGCAGGTTTAGATGTCATAATATAGGCTTAGAGGCTCAAAAATGAGAGCATAGTTTTTCATCTTTTATGCAAGCAAGCATTGGGCATTTATCATGACTCAGGCACTGTGATGTGCTCAGAGGGTGAAAGAATGAAGCACATGTAGTTCTTACCCTCAGATTCCCACCCACCAAGGAGACAGGTGGGTCTTGGACTCAGTTTTTATTTCTCTGGGGTAGTGGTCAAGAATCCTGTGTTGAATCGGCTACTAGAGTTCTATCACCGCTAATATTTGGTGCTTTATAGCTATCTGAGCCCCATTCTTTGCTCTGCCATGCCCTCAGGGACCAAGTGCAGAAAAAGGGGCATAGAGTCAAGAGGAAAAAGGAGAAAGAGAACGTAGAAGGTTTATGTGGTTTCTCTGTTTACATGTCAGGATAATAACAAAATAGGATAATGCTTAAAATTTATCTAAAAAGATCTGGTTGGATCTTCTTGCAAGAGTTTGACAAACATTTGACATAAGGTCCATTTGTATGACTCTGTTATTCATTTAAGTGATTTAAATTGGGCATTGAAACTCTGGTACAGTATTCATAGTTCAAACGCTGGATCTAACTTGCAGGGCAATTGCATGGATTAAAGGTAGTTTTCACAATATACATCTGTTGTATAGTAAATGCTCAACAAGCGATATTGATAATTACTTTAATATTATATTAAAAGGCATGCAAGTTTGGGAATTCTGTAAATTTCCCATTTCAACCCTCACAGTCCCAATGATTTAACTTACTTAACTGAAGTCCTCACAAGGGAATGAAAGTATATTTTTCTGTCGTATTTGGAGATGAAATTTAGCACACTGACCATTTACCTCTTGATGATCAAGAACTTTGACTTTAGTTTCCATTTTCAAACCCAAGCCCTTTACATTCTAAATGATCAAAAAGACATACCTAAGTCAGATCTTTTGGATTCCCTACATCTAGTGTGTGACTGATATATTTTTCTTTAAAAATTTGAACTGCTTAAATGAAAAAAGGAGAGCCATGCATGCAGGTTATATGTCAAGTGTTTGTTAACCTCCTACAGAGAAGAATAAAGGGGGACATTCCTTATGCTGTAGAAGATTTCTATCTTGGGGATTTCCAGAAGATTTCTATCTGATTTTCATAGAAAACCAGATCCCAACACTACTGTTTCTACAAAGATGCTTACTTGCCTCCTGATCCAATTTCTCTGCTGAAATAAGTAATAGGGGGCATTAGAAATTCATGGAAAAACGATGTCTTAAATTTGTTCCCTGGTGAATTTAATTTTAGAGATTAATGAGCTCTGCTGATACATTTTCCTAGTAAATTAATGAAAGATTACGTAATTCTGTTTAGCTAGATTCTGAGTTCTGACCTAATAGGACATCTGTCCTCACCCCACACATGCTTACAGGGTATTAAAGACCAGCCTGCTAGTTGTCCTCGGGGAGCTTTAGTAGCACACACCACCCACGTTTGAGTCAGGGGTTGGTGAGGAGGATGATGGTTTCTCACCGGATGATTGGCCATCAGGGAACAATAATCATAAAGGGAATAGTGCCTTGGACAGTGTCATTCCATCCTCCTGTGAGGTGTGTGGTAAGAGGGGCAGGGAAACCTGTTGTCACATGTTTGGTTGGCTGTCTTTGAGGAACTGAGCCCGTGTGAGGGGTTCTCGGGGCCGTTTCATTAATACGAAATATCCTGAACGTTGAGGATGGCGTAAATCTCTGAGAAGGACCCTGCTCTGAAGTGAACTGATGCTCCTCTTAATTGTGTCTCTTTTTAATACAAGGGAGTTGTGAGCTTTGCTGAGTGACTGGGAGTCATTTTCCAGAAGATTCTTAAGGCTCTTCTGCTAAAATGTAGGCTATTAGTGTAGCTACTGATGCTCTGGAAGCTGAGAGACATCAAGAGTTAGCAGCCAGGCTACCCCACCAGCGTCATTTAGATCACAGCTCTGCAGACAGGTGTGTATCTCATCTGTTCATATGCTGAGCATCTATACCACCTGGCTGTGTGACTTCATTTAATTCTCAAACAACCCTGTGGGCTATCTCCATCCTCGTCACTAATGAGGAAACTAAAACTCCTGGAGGATAATTTATCCAAGGTCAGACATCCAGTGTGGATTTGGCTCTCGTATGTCTACTAAAAAAAGAAAAACACGGAGCGAAGATCATATTTATTTGGGATTAGACATAATTGTTTTTTGTTTCAACTACCCCACATGGTAGACACCCAATTATAAAATCCATAAGTGAATTAACTCTTTGAAGCTTCAGATTAAATTAAAATAATAGCAACTCAATATAAGGGTTAGAAAGAGGAAAAGCACTATTAAAAACTCAAGCTGACTAGACCTGATTCCACTTTGAAAGGGGAGGGTGACATCATTCATAGAAGAAGAGAAATAAATCTTTATATTGTTCTCTCCCTACCAGTAGACTGGGTGCTGTTTAGCAGAACCTACCAGTGAGGTTTCAATATGCAAAGGACAGATGACTGCTTTCTTGATAGGATTTGAGAAAGTTGTAGCAGTCTGAATAATAGGTGGCAGGAGCAGTCTTATCTTTTCGGGTTTAGGAGATCCCAGAAGAGAAGGAAGAGGGAAGGGTTGGGGAGGGGTGGGGCTGGGGACAGAGGAAGGGAGGAAAGACATCCGGCTAATATAGCCATTGTCTCGAGGACATTTCTTTCTCAAGGACCAAGAAATATTTTTAAAAAGAGAAGACTAATATTCAGTTTTTAGTTTGTTACATTTCTGTAGCACAAACCACACTTGTATCCTAAATCTTTCGTAAAATCTGCTATACACAAAATGACTTACTTTATTAAGGAAGTGTAGTTGACATACAGTGTTATTTTAGTTTCAGGTGTACGACACAGTGATCTGACAGTTCTATACATTCTGTTGTACTCACCACAAGCGTCGTCACCATCTGTCACCATACAACGTTATTACCATATTATGGACTATATTCCCTATCCTGTACTTTCATTCCTCTGACTTATTTATTTAATAACTAGAAATTTATACCTCTTAATCCCCTTCCCCTTCACCTTGGGTGAATAATTTGTTAGTGGAAACAGGAAAGGGCTGATTTCCATGTTTCCGTGGGCATAACCAAGAGAAAGGAGAAAACTGCAAGGAGGAGGTGGGAGTGAGCTCCCGTGTCCTGTGGGAGCCCAGGTCCTAGCTAGAAATAACCAGAAGAGTGGCAGCCCTTGAAAGAGTCTGCACAGAGCTGCTGGATTTTACGGGGCTGCAGAATAATAAAAGGGAAAGGATGGTAGGGTTTTGATCACCACTCAGTCACCTCCCTTTGCTTAATCAAACTTAACCTAAATCATTTTTATGGCTCATATTAAGAGGAGACAACATATGTAACAATGTAGCCCAGGCAGTGAAAACCTTTATTGGGTGGGCTCTTTCTCAGAAAGTTGTAAAAAGACCTAAAGGAGAATTGGTCTTTTTTTTTTTTTTTTAACATTGTATTCTTTTATTCAAAAAAAGGTTTGAATGGCATTAATTAAGTTTAGGATCTAGTCCAGTCATTCATTACATGTAATGTAGAATTGCTGAATATAATAAGAAAGTGTTCTGTGAAGTTTTCACTCTACTCTGTAAAGTGTGAGCCTAGCTCGGAGATCCCCCGAGATGCTCGAAACCAGTCTGTAACTCGCCAGAGTGGCCAAGGTTTTCCATCTATGAAATACCCTTCTTAGAAGGAAATGAGAGAGAGAGAGTAAATAGGAAGAAAAGTTGTCCGTTTCTCTTCCACATCTACCCAACACACCCAGTCACAAAAAGGTACTCAACTTGTTCCCTGTGAGGTTTCACCCCTGCGAAAGCTTTTCTAGAGAGGAGGAGACTCTGGGTAAGAAGTAACAGCAGTCTACCTGACAGGGAAGAGAATCCTGCCAGTCCAGCCTCTATTCAGCGGCTGAGCAGTTTCTAGATAAACTGAAGCCCAAGGTGGAGGGGTACCCATCTACGGGTGATGGGAAACTTCAAGGGATTCTGGCTTCCTGGACCCCTGAAGAGTAGAAAGGACAAGAATCTCCCAACAGAGTTTCAGCATCAGTTAGTATCTCTGCTAACCCACCCTACTCCGTAGTGGTTCACATGCTTTGAAGTTATTAGCCCTTTGAAAACATAGACTCTTTTTTTTTTTTTTAAACATAGACTCTTTTACCTATATTTATGTCTCTAGAAGTGTCTCTGAGTGCCTAGCATGGAATACCCTCAATGATTATTTGTTTTATAATAATAGCAGCATTCATTAAGATCGTTTATTTTGTGGCATTAAATGCTTTGTGTTCTCACCAAAATGCATGAAGCATATTCTCTAATTCCCATTTTACAGATGATAAAAAATGAGGCTTAAAGATATTAAGAAAATTTGCCCGAGCTTACAGAACTCTCAAACAGGGAAGTTGAGATGGGAACTCAGATACTCTGACTTCTCTGTAATTGCTGAATTTAATTGTTTAGGATAGACATGACATAAATCAAGAGATGAGCTGGGATAAATCTATGTTCCTGACATCTCCTGCTTCTTGAAAATCTGAGATTGTTTTTATTTTTGTTGTTGTTTTCCATTGCTCTCTACCAACCTCATTTTCCGTTCCCTGGTCTACCTGACCTTGAGTATTTGTCAAGTGGAGTAGTATTCAATACACTGCATTCTCTTCTATGTTGCGTGTTTGATACAGTGACTCGCAACGTGGACCTTAAAATGCTAGGCACAGGCTGTTAAAATAGAGTTCTGGTGAAATTAAAGCACAGATCAAAACTGGAAGTAGCTCACATTTATGTGGATTTCACCAGGGGAACATTAGCTCTTTATGACATTTGAAAGATGATGCTTTTATGATCTTTATATAATAGATTTACCAAAGTACTCTGTCTTATTTAAATTTCAGTGATCCTGAAGAGAAAATTTGTGCACCCTTACTTATCTTGTAGTTGATGGACTTGAATCATTCATGACTTTCAAAATTTTTTGGTTCAAATGAAATACAGTTCAACCGGATTCTATAAGAAAAATCTGGATGTCCATCCTGCAGCTCACTATTTAAGTGGCAGCACAGTATATGGCTAGGTATTTCATAGAAGCAAATGCTGCATCCTTCACCATAGTGGAAGTGATTTGATTAAATTATTTTCTCAATTATGCTTGGATACCCCTACATAACTAATAACAACAACGACAAGCAGCCTTAATTAAGTATTTTGGTTTTTGAAGTAGTTCATTCTTTGAATCATTTCAATGGGATTAAAATAAGAAAAAAATACATTGACAACTCAAAAGGAGAAAAAGCCTATGTTTATCCCACGCAATACAGAGCAGAAATGAATGGACAGAGGTAGAGGTAATGGAAGCCCTCTTGAGATGAGATGTCCAAGTAGTATGCTTAGGCTCTCAGTATTTAATCAAGGCTAACTATCATTAAATACACCTGAGAGACATTCATTATTATCATTAACGATCTAATGTCAATTCAAGCGTGCACAGCCTGCAAGCAAGGGTATATAGATCACCAAAGCCTTAGGCAAAGAACCGAGCAGATACAAGGTTTATGGAGATTTGTGTATCTGAAATTTCACACATGAAGAGGAAAGTTTGGGGTGCCTAGGTGTTTCAGTCAGTTAAGTGTCTGCCTTCTGCTCAGGTCATGATCTCAGGGTCCTGGGATTGATCAAGCTCCCTACTTGGTGGCGAGTCTGCTTCTCACTGTCCCACTGTGATCTCTCTCACTCTCACTCCCTCTCAATAAATACATTAAAAAAAAAAAAATCTTAAAGAGGAAAGTTGGAAATATGTGCCAGAGCTAGGGCACATGGCTGACTCAGTCAGAGGAGCGTGTGACTCTTAATCTTGGAGTCATGAGTTCAAGCCCCACATGGGCACAGAGATTACTTAAATAAATTAAAAAAAAATAAAAACTTGAAAAAAGTGTGGAAATATGTGCCAGAACTGAACACAGGTTCAACCATGAGGAAAAGATACATATTTTTTATAATTTATTTTTATTTTTTATAAACATATAATGTATTATTAGCCCCAGGGGTACAGGTCTGTGAATCGCCAGGTTTACACACTTCACAGCGCTCACCATAGCACATACCCTCCCCAATGTCCATAACCCCACCCCCCTCTCCCTACACCTCTCCCCCTGGCAACCCTCAGTTTGTTTTGTGAGATTAAGAGTCTCTTATGGTTTGGCTCCCTCCCAATCCCATCTTGTTTCATTTATTCTTTTCCTACCCCCCAGACCCCCCAAATTGCATCTCCACTTCCTTATATCAGGGAGATCATATGATAGTTGTCTTTCTCTGATTGACTTATTTCGCTAAGCATAATACCCTCCAGTTCCATCCACGTCATCACAAATGGCAAGTTTTAATTTATTTTGATGGCTGCATAGTATTCCATTGAAGATACCTATTTTTATGTGTGATTAAAAGGGCAAGACAACATGAAACAAGTGCCCATTGGCTCCACTCTGTGTAGGTTTTCTTTTTCTTTTTTAAGTATTTTATTTTATTTTTATTATGTTCAGCTAGCCACTGTATAATACATAGTTTTGATGTAATGTCCAATGATTCATTAGTTAAGTATAACACCCAGTGCTCATCTCAGCATGTGCCGTCCTCAATACCTATCACCTGATAACCCATCACCCCACCCTCATCCCCTCTGAAACCCCCAGATTGTTTCTCAGGATCCGTAGTCTCTCACGGTTCATTTCCTTCTCTGATTTGTCCCCCTTTGGATTTCCATCTCTTTCCCTGTGGTCCTCTGTGCTATTGCTTATGGTCCACATCTGAGTGAAACCATATGATAATTGTCCTTCTCTGCTTGACCTGCTTCACTTAACATAATCCCCTCCAGTTCCATCCATGTAAATGCACATGGTGGGTATTCATCCTTCCTGATGGCTGAGTAATATTCCGATGTATATATGGACCACATCTTCTTTATCCATTCATCTGTTGAAGGGCATCTCAGCTCCTTCCACAGTTCAGCTATTGTGGACATTGCTGCTATGAACTTTGGGGTGCACATGCCCCTTCTTTTCATTACATCTGTATCTTTGGGGTAAATACCTAGTAGGGTAATTGCTAGGTCATAGGGTAGTTCTATTAAGATCTTGAGGAACCTCTGTACTGTTTTCCAGAGTGGCTGCACCAGTTTGCATTCTCATGAACAGCGTAAGAGGGTTCCCCTTTCTCTACATCCTCGCCAACACTTGTTGTTTCCCGTTTTGTTAATTTTGCCATTCTAACTGGTGTAGGGTCATATCTCACTGTGGTTTTCAAACTGTGTTCCACAGAGCCGTGGACAATTTTTTGAAATGAGGCTCTTCCAGGTACCAGAAAGAGGCCCAAGGATGTCTGAGGTCCCTTTGGGGATGGAGGATGGTTAGGAGAGAGGTTGAGTGAGCAGAGCTGCCACCCCAACTGCTTCTATCAGAGCAAGTCTCTTTTACTTGCTTTTGAGGAATATTCCACTAATGATTTCATTTTAAAAACAAGTGTTCTGCTGCCAAAATATATTAGAAAAGTGTGGCCAGCTTTTTTTTTTTTCCCCAGTCCTTTAGGTTCCAGCTTAAATGTAGTCTCTTCAAAGAGGCTTTTCTGACCTTCCACCATCCACTATGCTATTTACCCCAGAACACTCTTTATTTCCTTCCTATTCCTTACTAAAAGCTTAACTATTTCTGGTTGTTTATTTACACACTTTTTAATTGTCTATCACCTACACAAACTGTAAGCTTTGATAGGACAGCTACCTTATCCTTTCTGATCTTAGCTTTGTCTCCTGTTACCTTCCATGATACCTAACACATAGTAGGTGCTCAATAAACATGGCATGAAGAACCAAAAAACAAAAATGAAAAAACTAAATCCATGAATAAAAATGTTAATCATTGTGTCACCCTAAGATTCAGGCATGCTTGATTACAGTCTGGAGGACCAGAGAGAAGAATTCTCTTCTACTCAATGCCTATTTGGGTACAGGGATCAGGGATCATTCTGGGTAAGAGAGAAAATGAAGTCAAGGTGCTGAGGTTTGCTTTGATTTTTGCCCCATTTCAAACACTTTTCCCTTTAGCTTCTACGTCTACCCTCCATAAGATGCTAGGATATGTGTATACACGTGTGCCTCTTGAAACCCAAAACTTAAAAATAGTCAAACCGACATATTTTATTCAGATTATCAGTACAGCTTGAGGTGAAATGATAGAAAACAATAAAGCAACAAATGCTAGAGATCGGGAAAATATATTTGTGAGACACCAGTAAGTCAGCTCTGTTGCCGTAGGAGTAGCAACTGTGGTTTCATGCCTACACAAGGTAAGGGTGAGATGAAGTGGGAGTCCATCTCCTGGGGCTCTCTTGGCAGGTGCTTCTTGTCATCTTCTATAAACTCACAGGGACTCTGGCCTCAGAAAGGAAAGACACACTCAAAGGTCTCTGGGTGCTTGTGATTCTGTATGGAAGCTTAGGATCCTTATCTTAGAGGCAATGACTATGACCTTGAAGGAAAAGAGATGAGCATACTCTCATATCTAAACATAAATTAAACAACTATCTTCTTGAGAAACTACCCTGCCAATTCAGGCTTGGCTCCTTTTAAGTATTTTTCTCTGATAGCCATTCTTGTTCTTTAATTAAGAAAAAATCTTTTATTCTCTTATCAAAAATTTATGATTGTGCCTTTTTAAAAAAAAATTCTGCAGAAACTATAACTTCATTGCCATTATAATCTTCTTCTATTCCCCTAGTATTTATAAATATTTTTAGGTTTGACCATCTTCAAGTAATCAAATAATCTGTCGCATCAGCAAAGATAAATGGAAACTGACCTTGCAGTTTGATTAATTTTCAAACTAACCATGAAGGATTTTAAGAATCAAGGGACTGAATTAACCTGTAGGAAACCAAATGGCATTTCTCAAATCCCATCAATGAATGAAGATTATGGATAATTGGTCATCTATATTGTTAGTTATTCCCAAGTGAGTGGTATCTAACCTCAGAGCTTACATCCTCATGAAGAAATCGGTTGGTGTAGGGATGGTAGCTAATTACAGCTTGTCAAAGGCAAAGAAAGCCTCCACTCCTCCCCACTAGAGGAGGCCACCTTTGGCATCCAACTGCAAATATTAAGAAGTAGAACTCAGGCTTCAATTTATTAAAATGAAACAAACTACCACCAATGAACCAAGATGCCTAGTGTTAAATATAATGAAACAGTAAGAAATATTAAGAAATGGAAGTAAACATGGGAGGCTGAAATAAATTTTTAGGTTGAAAAATATAAGTATGTTGAAAAACATATATATATGGGGAGGGTATATGCTATGGTGAGTGCTGTGAAATGTGTAAACCTGGCGATTCACAGACCTATACCCCTGGGGATAAAAATATATGTTTATAAAAAATAAAATTAAAAAATATATATCTTTATAAAAAAAAGAATGCAGCATTTTCATCATTTAGGTTCATTATTCTTAGCCATTTTTATACGAAAACTATAGGACGCTAAAGTTTAGACTCAGAACACAGCTACTTTGCAGGCAGAAGAGAATCAGAACTCACT
>NW_022631061.1:6170493-6215823 GCF_010015895.1 Lontra canadensis | reverse complement strand
AAAAAAAAAAAAAAGTGCACATCCAAAGGAAAAAAGGAATAATAAAAATGTTGGGTTCCAAAACTCAACCTGACTTATGATGACATTGGAAAGCTGAATAGTTATCTGGAAACTCTGAAGTCCAAAACTCCTTTCCACAATTTCTGGGAATTCCCAGGAGCTTGTGTCCTTGATTCCTCCACCTCCAGATCCCCTTATCTATATACTGTGTTCTTGGGTCATCTCATGTGAAGCTCCATTCTTTGCCTATTTGCACAAAAATATTCCCACGGTAATCATCCCATGAGTTTGGTGGACACTAGGAGAGCTCTATCAGACTCTGACCACTTTCCAATTTCTCTTTATTTCTGTCTCACTTTTTCTATGCTTGTTGTTCCCTTCAGAAATGAAAATGAGAAAACATCTCATCAGATGAATTTAGTACTCATACATTGTGGCAAGTTATATTAGTATTTGGATATGATATGATATGATATGATATGATATAATATAATTTTTAAAAGTACACTTTCCCTGAGAGGAATTCCAGAGGGTAAAAAAATCCTCTTCTCATAACAATAATTCCACAAAATATATCCAGAATGTTATACACCCATTCATATAAAGGTTTTGTTACAAATTAATTTTTATAACTCTCAAATTAGGTCTTCTATCCTCAGACATTCCTTAAAAATACTTTAATTAATTCACTCAGTGAACAAAAGTACTAAGAAAATAGTAGTTTTGGGCCCCACATAGCCCATTCCCTTCTTAGTTTGCCCATTACTATGATCAGAAATTCATCAAGATGTCAGTTTCCTGTACTTACCAGCACAGAAAAATGCTGTTTGAAAACACTTTAAAAATTTTATAGATGAAAATTATAGCTTATAGTGGTGTTCATTGGTATATTTTTGAATCCTAATGAGATTATGCTCTTTAATATATTAATATATATAATATATAATATATATAACATATATTATATAAATATTATATATGTAATAACAATAATATATATTGTTTCTGCCTCTATGAATTGCCTTCTCATATGTTTTCTTATTTTTAATTGAGTGATTCCCAATTTTTTTGTTAATTTATAACAATTCTTAAACTATAAATAGCATTTATCTGTTTTATATCACAAAGCCATTTCCTCGGTTTGTTTTTCTGTTTACATTCCTTTTGAGTTCCTTCCTATAGTAAGGGTATGAAGGCCTTTTTTCACCCCCAAACCATGTCAGTATGTAGCTACATTTGCTCCTGGTAGTTCTGCTTTTATGTTTAAATCTTTGGTCAATGTGAAATGATTTTTGAAAGTTGATCTGAAACAAACATTTAACTTTGTTTCCTTTATGGTTTGCCATTTAATCTAACACAATTTGTTGAATAATCCATGAGTATTTTACATTCTAACATTATCATAACACTATTTGTTGACAAATGGCTCTTTTTTCCAGTGCTGTTTTTTTTATGTTTAGTTTATTTTAATTAGTTTTATTTTCATCCAAGTAATAGATATACATGGTTATGAAATCAAACAGAAGAAAAATGGCATAAAATGTAAATAATACTTCCATACCCTAGCCTCCATTCCTGCTAGAGATTAAATACCTCCAACTCCCTCAACAGATTTTGAACCATTTTTTCAGGCCTCCTTCTTAAAACAAACACCAATAATTTGTAAGCCCATATATTCATATTCTACCACCTACCTATACCAATTTCTGGATACAGTCACCAAATATTCTCAAGCCATTCCTCCACAACCAGTGAAAGTTTTGGTACCTTGAATACCGTCTTTCTGTCACTCCACCTCCACTTTCTTGACAATTTCAATACCCACAGGGATAATCCATCTATGCTCTGAATTTTCAACATCTTATTTTCCCTCACCTAGTGTTCCATTCTAACTTAGCTACCCATTTCCATGGCTACAGTCTAGATTATTTTATTATCAATAATGGTAGCACTTCCAAAATCTTATTTTCAAAATCGCCCGTTTTTTCATCATCACTTCCTATCAATAGGGAAATGACCAAAGCCAAAAAAAGTCCCAAACAGCTCACTACATCTCTACCATAGAATATACCACAAACATTAAAAAGATTGAAAGAGAGGTTTCTACACCAAAGTGAAAACATCTCCAAGACAAATATGGTTAAGTAAAAATATCAAGTGATCATAAAATATGTATAGCATAAAATTATTTATGAAAAACAAGGAATCCATAACATATATCTGTCTGTCTGTCTATCTATCAATCTACCTACCTACTTACCTATCCATCATCGCTTCTCAGCCTTTTGGCTAAGATCAGGTGTACCTACTTATCCATCATTTATCATCTTCATGAATATGGTCTGGAAGGATTCATAATACATTTATGCTTATGTTTGACAAGAAGAACGTGACTATGTGATGACCAAGAGTAATGTCAACTTCTACAACAAATGATTTTTTTTAACCATGGGATTATATATATTGGTTCATTATTTCTGTAGTTAAAAACAAAATCAATATACATACTCTAATCATATACTATCTTTCTCCTCAAAATCCTAATCAGATACTGATTAAAAATAATTTAATTTGTAGATGAACTAGATACAAGAAACAGGTATTGTTACAATAGTCTATTCAGGAATATATTATTTCTCTATTCATGGGTTTCTTTATGCACTTCATTAAAATTGTATAGTTTCATGATACATCCTACTCATTAAATTTATTCTTACACATTTTATATTTCTATTGTTATTGTAAAGAAACTCTTTCCCCATGGTGTTTTCTAACAGGGTGTTAATTACAGGAAATCCATTGATACAGAGACTTCTTTAAAGTTCTAACTATATTTGATTGACTCTATTTGTCCAGGAAGACAATCATATCATCTCCTGATCACCTATCATAATTTAACATCTCTATGACTCAGTTTCTCCTAATATTTAAAGAAAGATAATTAAAGTGGCCACATTGCAAATGTGTTGTGATGACTGAATTAATACCTATAAAACACTGACACCTGGGCCGTAAGTGTTGGTTGTGGTGGCTGCTGATGTGGTTACTATTAGATTTCCTGTTGGGCTTCAGCATCCAGCACATTTCTCAGTCTTCTCTTTTAGGATCAAAGTGGGCCAATTCATATTATCCTTTTATTCATTCTTTTCTCCAACTCATTTTGTTCCAACCAAAAGTTGTTAGGACAGTTAGGTTAAGATTCCCTTCACTAAGCCTGTATCACTTCCCTCCCAAGCCTGAAATTGCCAGCCTATTGGTATTTCTCTCACTTCTGTCTTTCTTGCACCACGTGTTGAATAAATGCCTCAATGTCTCTGACTACGGGAGGTGCTCTTCCATTGTTGCCTGGGCCATTTGCACTCTTCCTTCTTCTATGATTTCGGCACTTCAGTTGACATTTGTAAGAGCCGTGTAATTAAATCACAAGTTCAGATTCCCTTTTGAACTAGAAATGATGTCTCTTTTCTTTTTATACCCTAACTGCTATTTTTGATCTATTCAAGGACACCTGCCTCCCAATTATCCCATTACATCAGGACCACTACACTACACTTGTACATTTGTCTATAGATCCTCGCTTCCCCACCTTCCCCCTTTTGTGTGCTTAAAATTTTTCAGACATTTCTGTTAGGAAAGGGCTCTATGCAAACATTGTCAGAAGCATACTCAAGGTAAAGATCCTAATTAACACCCAAGTAGAAATCTCTTGCATGTCTAGTTCTGTGCCAAGAGAAATCAATCAGTGGTTAGAGCAGGAAATTAGAAAGATCAGTCTGAACCCAAACTCTGTCATCTTCTTCAGTTATAATAACTCCTTGTCTCAATCTGTGAATCGTGCTTTGCTAAAATTAAATTTCAGTAGTTACAACCAATAAGTATTTAATTCATATCTATAAAAGCAAAAGAGAGCAATTTATTATTGATAAAATAAATTTTCCTTTTAATCCTTCGCTGGCATTGCTAATGAATTACTTTGGACTAAAATTTTACTTTCAAAGAATCACCTTCTGAGTAGAATGGAGCACTTGGTGCATTAAAGAACCCAAGGGAAGAATTATTTGAGATCCATAACATAAAGTCACTGGGGAAGAAATTTCACACATTATTTAGCTCCTCAAGTATCACAATCAGAAGGGCAAATTTGTTCAGGGATCAAATCAAAAGTCACGCAAAGGCCTTTATTTGATTGACTAGATAAGGAAACCACATGGTTCCCAAATACCTAAGTCTCTTGGCCTCCAAGGAATGGAAAATTTGGATTATTCCAGGATAAAAATTCCTTAGCACTGAGTTAAAACCTGCTTGGAATAGACTTCTAAAAATGTGTTTGGTCTAGAAATGTTATTTTAAAACAGAGTGACATTTTGCTTATAAAGTTTGCTAAGGGCAAAGGACCTTTAAGTACTTGTTTTCTTTCTTTTTCTTCTTCTCTTTTTTCCCCTGCTATTGTCACATTCTAAAAAAAAAAAATCCGTCTCCTCTGTTGGTAGATTTCCATGCTTCATTACATCAGGACCCCTATGTCAGCTTAGAGTAGGGGAAGGCATTTTACCAGAAAAGCTTTCCCTCCGTATGTATTTATTATATGCATATCTATACCTATATATTTCATTGTATTCATACTTATTTAATCACTTCAAACACTAAGTGCTTTGGGATTGGCTCTAGTAGGATCAGGTGACAGACAGTCAGAGATTCCAGGCCAAATCCAACCTGTGTTCAGAAGTTCCTAGATGATGCAACTGACCTAGACTCTGAATTCCACTTGTAGCATCTTTTTAGGGACTAACTAGACAGATACTCTGGGATTTGTAAAAATTCTGAAGGGTCTTCTGTGACAATAAAAAGTCTCTAGAAAGTAGGTGGGAGAGTGAATAACTGAAACCCCTGCTCTCTCAACCTCACTCAGGATTAAATGGAATTACAGGTTTACTGTTCACTGAAGAGAAACAAATGCCCCATTACACAGAAGGGATTAGGGCCCGGAGGAACATTTACACCCTCGAAACGACATTGCTGTTTGCCTCAGAATGCAGGGCTGAGAGACATCGACTGCATCAAAAACAGATTCCAGAGGAACCAGAATTGCACAATGAATGCTACCCAGGGTGAATAAGATTCTTTAGAACCCCTGAGTAATAATGAAATTAAAATCTCGATCCCATAAAGGATTTGAGGATTTTCATCTCAGAGTTAATAAGGGAAATATTCTATCATTCAACAGGAGAGCCCCCTCCTGAATTTTACCAGCTTTCCCCCTGCAGAAGTCATAGACTATAATACAGAAAGAAAGGAAAAGGACAACCTGTCTCATGGCTGGGGAGAGCCACATATGCTTTTCCTGAAAGGAGGTACAGATGGGGAGTTTGGAATACCCAGCACCTGCACCATGAGTTTTCACCTTCTGCCTCTGTTTCATGAATAAATATTAACACAGGTGTTCAGAAATGAAGAAAAGGAAGCCAAGATCCCTTTCAAGTTTTTTGGCTTCATAATGTGTGTGTGTGTGTGTGTGTGTGTGTGTGTGTGTGTTCACACATCACAATTTGAAATGAATGGGAAAGAAAACATATAATCTTTCTATTTGCTCTGCCCACAATCTCAACCCCCTTTAGAGTATGACTTTCAAATGGACTGCTAAAGAAATCATAAAAGGAATAAAGCCAAGGAAATTAAAATTGACATGTGAGTAGAGCTCTGAAATATAATTTATTTAGTCAATCAATAAATAATATTTTGAGCACACACGTATGGAGTGACTGTTCAAGACGTGAAGATAAAGAAGGAGCACACACAGATTCTGCCCAGGGTGCTTATTCTCTCAGGACACGTAATGCATATAAACAAATAATAACTCATATATGCAAATAATAATGCACATAAAGAAACAATATAAACAAATAACCTTCATGCAAAGTAGATGGTTATAAATGTCCTGAGAGAGATGTAAATAATGTCTCCTAGGATTTCAGAAGAGAGATTGTCTCTCTTGAGTGAGGGGGCAGGTGATCCTGGAGAGGCCTTTCATCTGGGCCCTGAGAGGGAGATGACTTTTGGTCATCTTTAGCCTGGAGCATAAGAGTGTAGAATTCAATGGGCTTTTGTCCAACATTGAGTAATCTAATTCAAGGACATCCTCAAGCATTACTGTAAAATGATGGAATTAGCTTTTTGTTCTTTCTTAGCTTCTCTTCCTCTACCCTAACTAAACCACTGACTTGGTAATTTGACAAACTAACTCATGCTAATGCATTAATGGCTAATAAGGGTGAAATTCTGCTTTTCCCAGTTACTTATGTTTTAACATGCTTTAATTCTTATTACTGTAAAACAGCTATTCATTATATAAATGACTATTCAGCTACAACCTGGGATGAAATCTGTGGAGATGTGTTTCTCTTTTTCCATTTTGCTTTCTAATCCCCTTTTCATTTGGAACTGAGGGCAGGGCAGCCTAGATAGCCCCATACTTGCTAGCACTGCTTCACTGAGGCAAAGTCAGGATCTGGATCAGCTGAGATCTAGACTCAAACATTAGGTCTATGGCCAGGGGCCAACCTCAATGACCTGTGGGTTGGCATCTCTTAAGCTGGGTGGAACTACAAAGGAGATAATTTGGATGTGTTGCCTACTATTATTTTAAAACCATGAGCCAATACCAGTAGTTGATATTGTTAGTATTAGATAAAGTAAACACTGGGGGAGTGAAAGAAGGGAGGGGAAAATGGAACAAAGGTGGCACATAGAACAAAGGTGATGTTTTTCCAGTTCTAAGCGAAGTGCCATGTCCTTGAAATTCCTGTTCTTTGTGCAGGAGGTAGAACTCGTCAAGCTAGTCTTTGGTTGGGTTTCTCCATGCCCATTGTGGACTTAGCTGGGACAATCTTAAAGTTGTACAAGTCTTAGTGCTGGAGAGAAGGTAAGGCACAGTTTTAGACAAATATGGAAATTGTTCTTATTAGTTAGGCAGAATGAATAATGTTAATAAAAAATAAACCAGTCCTTTTCCTCTCAGATATATCCAGGTTGTCTTCAAAAGACCCTTGCATATCTTTATGTTTACAAAATCTTCTGCTTGAATGGGACATTTTTCTAGGTTCTAACACACAGCAAACTGTCTTTTTTTTCGCCCTCCCAATGCACAGAATTCTAACTTTATATCCTTTTATATAGACACTGTTTTGTGTCTTTCCAACACTCACACCATTTTTTCCTCACCAACCCAGGCCTTATCCTGTTTGGAGAGCAGTATGCCCAGGCCAGAATCCATTATGATTGGTTGAACTCGTAGTCAGTCATGACCATCCATTTCCCCCTTGTCAGATACTGACTTGGGGTTGGCATATGACTTAGGTCTGGACAGTAAAATAAAAAGGAAAATCTACTGGGGCTTCAAGGAAAGTTTTTTGTTTTGTTTTGTTTTGTTTTGTTTTGTGATTAAGTGGTATGGATGGCATTAAAAATTGTTTAGTTTTTAATTTTCTTTAAAGACACAGGAGGTACACATTCTGAAGCTGAGGATAATTATGGTGGACTTATGATTGAAGGATGGAAGGAAGGAAGATCAGAAAGATAATATCATTGATAACGTTACTGAGCCATGGACTCCGGGCTTCCTGTTCAGTGAGCAAGTTGTTGGTTCATGGTTTAATTCATTCTCATTTGCATATTCTTTGCCTTGCAGCCCAGTGCATTGGGCATTTACATTGGTGCTTTCCACTGTGGAGCTGGGAAAGAAAAGCTGTGGATTAACAAGAGAGCATCAAACATGGCCACCAGCTAGTAGCACAGTTGAGATGACATTTACTTCTAGAAGTAGATCTCTGTTCTTTGCCATCTTCTCCAGTGAAAGAACACAACTCTCAGTTCTCAATGTTCCCAAATGGCCAGACTTTGTCTTGCAATAGGGTGGCATCCTTCTACCTCTCACTCCTCCTTCTACATCACAAGCACTGCTATTTCTCCCTTATTCACAGATTGGCTCTTCTCTGTGGTCCTCATCATGATCCTCTCCCCTCTGTCCCCTTTCCCTTAGCAATCTTATCTACTGCCCAACTTTAGTTCTCTTGTCCTTGTATTGCATGGAGCACTGTGTGTGATGCATAAACAATGAATCTTGGGACACTGAAAAAATAAAATAAAGTTTAAAAAATTTTTTAAAAAAAGGAACTCTTCAACTTTGACTACGACTTCCCTTTGCTACTCCACACATGGAGTTTCAATTGCCTATGGCCCATTTCTTATTGGGTATTCTACCCAGTAAGACACAAGATTACGCCAAACCAAAATAATCATCCCAATGGCAGTATTGATTCCAGTCCCTGAGTTTTCAAGTCATTTGGTACTTCCTTTTCCTATACTACATCTATACAACCAAACGCTATCAATTCTATTTCTGAATTCCCTCACTTATTTCTTTCCCTCTCCATCTCTCTTCCCTCTAGTTTGGCTCAGCACCAAATCCTACCTGGACCTTTTTAAGAAATTTCCACCTTTTAGCCCATCTTACCCACAGCTGCCACAGTGTGCCTCCTTACTCAGAAATCTTCAAAAGCAGGCTTGTCTTGTGAATGAAGTACTAACTTCTCACTGTGATGCTATAGCTCCTCCACCCCTGCCAAGAACATAGCTAACTTATCATTTTAGCTTTACCTCTTGCTATTTATCTATTTATTTTCTGTGTTCCTGGTTAAACATGACCAATGACACTATTGATACTACTGTTAACAGCAGCAATCACAGCTACTATTACTTATCTCTGGTATTATCATGACTACATAATACTACTATCTAACTTAATGAGGAACAATTATTGAGTTCTTAATATGTGCCAAGAACTCTGCTTAAGCATTTTCACTCAACATGTAGTCACCAATAATCACTGACCACCTGTAACATGTTCAGCAGGTGTCGATGATACAAAGAAACAGAGAGAGTTGCCTTCCACACTCATGGAGCTTATAGCTTCACTCCCCTTCTCTATTTCATTCTTGCAACAATCTTCTGGAAGTAGGTATTGTGTAATCAATATCATTTTACAGATGAGGAAACTGAGGCTCAGAGAGTTTTAGTAACCCATCCAAAGACTTACAGAGAAGAGGTCCAACTTTCAGACATCTCATGTTCCAGACCCTGAAGCTATTCACTTTCCCCTTCTCCACCTTTTCCTTGACCCTTACCCTCATGCCCATCCACTGGCCACAGATCCTTGACGGGAGGCATATATTGTTTCTTTTTTGTAGCCCACATGCCACCTACCACAACTGACTAGCATCTTCACAGCTCAATACTTGTCTTGAGGTTAAATGAAATAGAAGTAAAAACATTAGTGACATCATCCCAGAGAGGTTTAATCTCACTGTCAGGCTCTCTCACAGCTGAGCAACAGCTTCTCCCAGAGTGATCAATGATCAATGTCTCTTTATTGTCTGAAATAGAAGACAATATACCTCACCTGCAGCTTTTTCTTTTTTTTTTTTTTCTTAAGGTTTTACTTCTTTATTTGAGAGAGAGAGAGAGAGAGAAAGTGCATAAGCAGAGTGGGGGACAGAGGGAGAGGGAGAAACAGACAGGAAGCTGAGATCATGATCTGAGCTAAAGGCAGACAACTGACTGAACCCCCCCCCCCGCCAGAAGCCTGTCATCCACAGCTTCTAATACAAGGTTTCATTTGTTCATCTGTTCCTGTGCTTAATAAGCAAGATTAATATTCATTGTAAATTCAATTGTTAAAATGGTGTTACCAAATTCCATGTTCATTCCGCTTTCCAATACACACTACTGCAGTCTGCTAATGTTTCATCATGTTCTGCTACAATGCATTAAGGGCAGGACTGGTGACATTTGTTTGGAATCAGACACCTGTTATCAATTTGGAGTGTGGCGTATATATCCTGCTTCAAAATGTCCAGGGGCCAATGGAGATGAATGAGGCATAGTTAATGTCCTTGCTGCTTTGTACAGTTCCTTTTACATATAAAACCATGGAGAAATACCCTGATAAATATAGTCTTAACACAATCATCATGGAAAGAATAATCTTTAACACAAATAATAGTGCTTTTGTTCATCTGGCTTCATTCATCACCATCTCTCATAGGACTTAAATGACGTTTCCTTTCATTCTTTCAGATTTGACACCATAGAAATCCTAGTCTCTCTAGTCAAGAGATGAGGGTGAGTTCTAATAGTATCAAATAACAAGCAAAAGTCCATGATAACTGTTGATTATTCCAACAATGCATATATTGAGGGCAGAATGTGGATCAACCATTTGAGAAGTATGTATCGCGTGTCTACTATCCAGGAAAAATCTTCTGTACTGGGGATATCAAAATGAATAAGAAAGATTGCCTTCCCTCAGGGAAACTGCAGTCAAGAGGGGAAGCCAGAGCACCAGGCTCCAATATGCTGTTATAACTCTTTTGATAAGATGAAGCCAAAAACTGTGGAGGCACCCAAAGGGGGCACTTTTGTTTGGAAACTCAAGAGAAATTTGCAGAACAATTGGCAGCGAGGCTGCAGAAGTGGGGAACTCCTATATAATAAACCAAAGGTAAAAAAATAACATTTGATGAAAAATAAGAACCAGAGATAAATGATAGTATATGGAGAAGGTGAATGGAGACTAAGAAAAAAATGTATATTCTTAAACTCCAGAATTAGGGGAACCTTGGTGGCTCAGTTGGTTAAGTGTCTGCCTTTGGCCCAGGTCATGATCCTGGGGTCCTGGGATCAAACCATGTCTTGTTCAGCAGGGAGCCTGCTTCTCCCTCTGCCTTTCCCCCATCCCCACCCCCCACACCCATGTTTGCTTTCTTTCTCGCTCTCAAATAAATAAACAAAATCTTTTTTAAAAGAATCTAGAATTATTGGTCCCCATCGCAATTTAATATATCACTCTTGAACTCAGAGATGCCAAAACAAACTGTTATTCATTCAAACTGCCTAAAGTAATTTTCATTACAGCAGATTAAATTTGACCACACACTCATTGACACTCCTATGAAGAAGTGTAGCATATATCCCATCTCCTTGAGTCTCACCAGGCTCTGTGACTGCTTTGGCCAATAAAATACAATGGAAAGTGACGTGTGACAACTTAGATACTGGCAGCTTCCACTTTCTGTCTCTTGAAATTCTTACTTTTGGGCTCTAGTGCTCTTATTTCAAGGAAGCCCAAGAGATTCCAAGACCTCAGCCAGGAGCCCCAGCTGAGCTTCCATCTGATAGACAGAACCTGTTTCCCAGCCATGAGTGAGAGCCATTTTCAAAATGGATCCTCCATCCACAGCCAAGCCACCCCAGCTGACACTGCATGGAGTGAAAATAAGCCATACCTTTCAAACCTGCCTGAATTGCATATTAGCGATTTAAGCCACTAAATTTGGAGACGATTTGTTACACAGCAATAGATAAGTGAAACTAGCACCTAGTTTAAAAAATTAGCACCTCGGGTGCCTGGGTGGCTCAGTTGGTTAGACATCTGCCTTAGCTCAGGTCATGATCCTGGGGTCCTCAGATCAAGTCCTGTGTTGGGCTCTCTGCTCAGTTGGGAGTCTGTTTCTTCCTCTCTCTCTGCCTGCCATTCCCATTGCTTGGGCTCTCTTTCTCTCTCTCTTTCTCTGTCAAAGGAATAAATAAAATCTTAAAAAAAAAAAAAAGAAAGAAAGAAACTCATGCCTCACTTTCAATGTAAAGATTGTGTTGATGAGCCCATAGAGATCTTAGAACTAGTGAAATTTGTGGTATAGACCTCCCTCTATCCTGGTGGGTCACATGTTAAATAAAAGTAGTTATAAAGGATGATGGGGCTGAGAAGTCTCATATAACACTCCAGTTACAGAAAATATCTTCATATAACAATCATATAAAAGAACTCTGCCAGATGCTGTCATTCAGATTCTCCATTGTGATCAACCAGACAATAATCCCAGCTGAAATGAACACATGTTCTCAATTAGAACCTATTGATAATAATTGGGAACACAGTACATGCCAAGCATAATTTCTACTAATTGCTGTTGAGAGTCTAGAAGATCATAGTGAGAATGAGAGACAGTCAAGAATAATTTTTTTAAAAAGCCATCTTCTATATGTTGGGTCTTGCAAACCCAATTGCAATGAGGATTAATGAGATGGTATTTATAATAAAGTTCTTGAACCCAGCAGAACAAAAATTAGAAGTCAATAGAAAATATTGTCAGTATCAACTGATAGTTCTGAAAGCTATTTTTAAGGAAAAAAATCAATATAAAAATTTAGTAAGTCAAGAAACACATATTGTTAATAATTTGGTTTGTTTCTGTGGCAGCCATCCTCCTAGTCAACCAGGCTTGAAATCTGTGTCTCACTTTTAAATACAATTGCAAAAAAAAAAAAAAATTAGATTCTGTCTCCACATGATTTTTGCCTCTGTTCTCTTCTGTCCTTTTCCACTGCCACTTACCTACTTCGGTATCTCAACACCTATCCTATTGTAAGCACTCTTAATTGGTCTCGCTGAATCCATTTTCTCTCCTTTCCAGCTCAACTTAGACAGCTTCCAGATTCATTTTTGTTTATGTTACTCCCCTGCTTAAAAATCGTCAATTGTTTCCTTATTGTCTTAGAATAAAGTCAAACTCAGAAGAGGGTATCCTGGCTTCTAGACACCACATATTCCAGGAAAGCCTCTCCTCCTTCTGAATCAATAAGGGAAGAGAAGGTGTTCTTTCTTCGCAGATATTGCTGGCCTATCTGCCAGGAATTATTTCTGTGCATTCATTCTGTCAACATTTCAGCTGTTGAAATTTCAGCATTTCACATTACACAATCCATAATTAACTGGGCAACCTTGTGCAAGAATTAAAATTTATCACAACTATGTACTAGAAACATTATACATGTAATTACACTAAATCCTTCCAATATCATAAGTTACTACTGTTCCTTTAATATAGATTAGTAAACTGAGGCTCAGGGAGGTTGAACAACCTTCTCTGACAACAAGGGATAGAATTAGGATTCGATCCCAAGTCTGCCTGATGTCTAAATTGCCTTGAGGTGAATAAAATTTAAAGACATTCTATAGGAAAACTGTTGATCCTGAAACAAATTAATATCTGATGACTGCTCACAGAACTCATTTCCCAGCAAACACATTTTCAACCCAGATTCACTACTGATACATGCAAAGAGGCAATTGCCAAGTTTCTTCATTAAACTATTCCATTGAAGGTATTTTTGGTCTTGTGAAATTTGCATTTTATTTCAATAAAATGTATTTTTTATGTTAAGAAGAAAAACAAAAGCTCGCTTCAAACATTTCCATTGAATTTACCGTATTTCTTAAGTTTCAAAAGAAACCCATTTACAAGGATGGGCCCACAGTCTTGCCAGGAACAGAGAGATCACAGATGAGACCACAGAGGGTCTCTTCAAAGCACAGGAACTTGACCTCCTGAGGCTCACATTCTGTTGCTAGGGTTTTGCATGGGTCTTGCCTACCCCTAGGTGTTCCTCCTCTAGATCCATCTCCTCCTCTTGCTCCTTTCAGCTCTCCTATCATCTAAGGAAAACGGGTTGCATTGTCGCCTGATTTTTAATCCCCCTTCCTCTCCTCATTTTTTTTTTTAATTTTTCAGAGGCTTTTTTTTTTTTTTTTTTTAATAATTTCTCTTCAAATCCTCACTCAGGGGCTCAATGCCATTGTGCAGAAAGTCAGAACTCCCTTCTGGAATGAGGGCAAGCCTACCCTTTCCACAGGTCTCCACTGACGGCAGCTTGGCCAACAAGAATCTTATATGAGAATTTCTTTTACACATCTCCTTTTTTTTCTACTTAGGGTAGAAATTCTCACCAATCAGTATCATATTCCTTCTTTCTTGTACTCAAAGCATGACAACTCAAAAAACTTGTTTGCCATAAGCCAATGGGGATTATGTCTTCAATAATAAACATGTCAGGGTATTTGTGCGTGGAGTAAAGGTTTTATGTATTATCCTCTAGAATAACAAAACACACATACTTCTTACTGGTGTGATGCTTCTTTGCACACTTATCTTAGATTTTGTCTTATCCTATTTTCTGAAAACAAGGAGGAGGGCACTGTTTTATTATCCTGGGATGAAATTTTTAAAATAACAAAATCCAATGTTGTATTTTTTAAAATTTTATTTAATTTTACTTTTTATCTTTATTTATTTTTATGGGCTATTTTATTTATACATATTTTTAATTAACATATAATGTATTTTTATTTTCAGAGGTAGAGGTCAGTGATTCATCAGTCATCTATAATACCCAGTGCTCATTACATCACATGTCCTCCTTAATGCCCATCACCCAGTTACCCCATTCCCCCACTCGCCTCCCCCATAGCAAACTTCAGTTTGTTTCCTATGATGAAGAGTCTCGGGACTCTTCACCCTGTGCCTCTGTGCTCCCCGTGATTGTGCATGCACATTCTCTATCTGATAAATAAAAAAAAGTCTTTAAAAAAAAGTTTCTTATGGTTTGTCTCCCTCTCTGATTTTGTCTTATTTTTTTTCCTTTTCTTCCCCTATGCTCCTCTGTTTTATTTCTTAAATTCCACCTGAGTGAAGTCATATGATAATTGTCTTTCTCTGACTGACTTATTTTGATTAGCATCATACCCTCTAGTTCTATCCATATCATTGCAAATGGCAAGATTTCATTTTTTGATGGCTAATATTCCAGTGTGTGTGTGTGTGTGTGTGTGTGTGTGTAACACATCTTCTTTATCCACTCGTCTGTTGATGGATTTGGGCTCTTTCCCTAATTTGACTATTGAAAGTCTGATATTATTCTAGCACATTCTCTACTATACTGGGACCCAGGAACAAAGTCTGACCTCTACAACCACTGCAGAGAGTATTAGAGTTAACATTTTTAAGGAATTTTGTGTATGTGAGACACTGTTCTAAGGACTTTACAAAAATTAACTCGAATCTTCAGAATAGTTCTGTAAGGTAAGTGCTCTTATGCCTGCTTTATGGAGGAAGAAACAGAGGGGAAATTAAACACCTAGTACACTCCAGAGCCAGGATTCAAACTTGGGTGCTTTGGCCCCAAAGTCCATGCTTTCAAATAGTAATTTCTAAATTTGCCTTAAACACTCTCATACAATCATGCACACAGACTCACATTCACACATCAAAAAGAAGGCATTTTGAAGCATGAAAAGTTTGACTCAAGTTTTAAGCTAAATGACACGTCATTTTGATTGAGTCTCCTGCCTTTGAGAGCAGTTAGTACTTAAGAACCATGGCCACTAAATGCTATGAGGTATTTCTATCCTTAGTGCAGTAAGAAGAGAAAAATGCAAATTAAACCTGGGAAGGTCTATATCCCCACACATGTTTCCCAAATGTTAATATTTTACTACTTGTGCTGTATTCTCTCTGTCTTATTCTATCAGAATAAGTAGCAGACAGAACACTTCTTTATCCCTATTTTCATGTATCTTTCCTAAAAAGAAGATCCTCAGTTACACAACCACAGTACAATTACCGAAATGAAGGCATTAACATGATCACAATATTGGGACCTAGCATACAGAGACCTTATTTAGACATCCCCAAGTACCATCATAATGTCTTTAAAAGCAAAAGAAAATCCAAGATCATGTATTTCACTCGTCAGGTCTCTTTCATGCCCTTTAATTTGGAATATTTTACAAGAGTTGCATTTTCATTTTATGCGGTGGACATTTATATAGAGTATACACCAGGTGTTCTGTATGTTTTTGCAGGATTGAATTTGAGATCTATGTTTTGGTGTCATATACATGTGATTCTCATTTTATTTAATTTTTCAGAGGAGGAAATGGAAGCACAATCACCCAGCCTGTCAATGGCAAACCATGCCTTGGGCATCAGCCCAAGTCCAGGGTCTTCATTTCTCACACTTACCTTCTCACTTGGGAAGGACATTAGAATTAATGTGTAATTATTGTGATATTATCAAATACTATTATGTGCCATGATGTTTCTTTGTGGCCTTCACATTTGACATGTTATCTACTCTCAAGACATTGTTATGAGAAAGGTGCCATCCAGTATATTTTACAGCAAAAAAGACTAAGATTTAGAGCAATTATATAACATACCCAAGGTTGGACAGCTATTTTTCTGAATCTTCAGGGCACTGGTTCTTTACATGGACTAGAGATTAGAATCATCCAAAGAGCTTTATAAGGTCCTCTTACAAGCAGGCCCCAACAAGGCCAATTAAGTAAAAATCTCTGGAGATGAGTCCTAGTTCTATGCTCCTTTTTTTTTTTTTTTTTTTTTGGAACTCCTAGGTAAGTATAATATATATGAAGGTTGCAAATCACAGTAATAAAATTTTAAACTTTCTGTTGCTCCTAATAATTAGAGGGACTTCTTAGGAAGTTAGCCAAAGACATAGATTATTACTACGGCCGACACCTTTAGGTCATAGCACTAAAACCCCATTTCAGAACGTTTATATTTACTTTTTTCTAAACTCAGTCTACAGTCAAACCCCTCCAGATTCCCAGCAACATGACCCCACTCTTCATTCACTCTCAGAATTCCTTGTGCCCAGCTTTATTTCCACTCACAGATGATGACTCTCTGTGAGCCCAGAGACCACATCTCGTCCATCTCAGAATGGCCCAAATCAATTACAGCAATACTTCAAACACAGCAGGCACGCAGTAACAAATGTTTTGCTAAGTAACTTCATTTTAAGTTTTCCCTTTGCCCACTCAAAGCTTTGAGGGATTTTATTGTACTTTATCTTGAACTCAGCTGTTCACCCTGAAGGATTAGCATCAAATGCAAGGTTGAGGATGTCGTGTGCTTTCCTTCTGTGTCATTTATGAAACTATGACATGTCTTGCCTGAATGCCTGGGGTGCCCCACTGTCCACAATCCTGTCTCCTAAGATATGTATGTTTATGGCTCATCTTTGTCTTATTTCTAAATTAGCTCTTCCTAAAAACCTTTAAGTGCAAATTTAAAGATCTTTGGTGTATCGCTTTGTAAAAGGCTCATAATGGGATTGAAGAACTTACATCTGTCAGGATCTTCTTGTCTGCACATTTATTTCCTCTTCCACATCCAGTGGGGTCCCTGAGACTATGGCACCACATGAGCTCCCCAAATCTTGGGAGGACGTTGACTCAACTTAGGCCAGAGGCTTCAAGTACCAAAGAAGCAGGCTAAGCAGTGGCCTAGGTGCCCAGCTGACACCTGAGTCAAGGGTGATACGTTTAGTGTGGGGTCAGTCACAAATAATTGATGTTCCTGCACTTGGTGCTACAGAGTCATCTGTTCTCACATACCTCTCTACACCACACCATCTCCATCCACCTCTCCACATCACAGCCAACAGATTTCCTTTTCCAGTGAGCTCTGAAGTCACGGTGACAGGAAAGAGTCCTGTGTTAAACCCGCTTGTTTGTGTAAAGCCCGTGTGATGTACCTTCCCATCCCCTTGGATGATTGAAAGCCCCTATTATCACTAACAGACTAAGCTGGTGTTTTCTGAAAGGTAATAAACTTCATTCCATTGACATAAAGCCCGGAGGAGAAGGTCCTGGGAGATGAAGATCCCAGTTTCTGTTTCTGTGGCTGTGGCCTGGCCTTAAGGATCGGGGGCGGGGGGGGGGGGGGGGGGGGGAGCTGCTGAGCTATTTAATGGTTGCATCAGGCTGGGCCTGCAGCAGCCCCAGCGCCTGCCTCCAGCTTCTAATGAACAGAGCTGTGGGTCGGCATGGCTGATTCATCGGGCTCCGGCCTCATTAGAATGTCAGGCAAGGCTCAGCTGCCTCAAATCCCTTGCGCAAGTAGGCAGGCTGAAATTATAAATAAATACAATGGCAAAAGGTTAGTGTACATAAACTAACTCTTTTCTTTTCTCTGAATTGATCTGGCTTTACTCTTTCTAGTATATGTGTCTTTTAGTATCCAGTTCACTCTACAAGAAATGTAACTTAATTAAGTTATAACTGGACTTAATTTTCTATGTCAAGCCCATGTTCTTTCAAGATCCCTCACTAAGCTTTTCCTCTGGATTGGCATCGAGAAGATGAGATGCCTACAATACCAAGACCTGGGGAGAAGGCTCTGCTTAGCAGGTGTGGTCCTTGCGACTCACTGCTAACCTCCGACGGGCCCTTTTTTACTTGTCTAGTCTTCAGGTCCCAACTGAGACAGATCCCTGTTGTAGTAGCAGGGCCCTTTATGCCAATACCCTGTCCTGAGAATGTCTGGCTTTGTAAATATCCTACTGCTTCCAATCACCCATGTGCAAGGACCCTCCGAGGCCGGCCCTGGGGCATCTGCCTACCCATCTCACGCTCCGGAATCTCTCGGCCCACTCTAAATAGTTTGGATTAGAGATTAAATAATAGAATCTGATTCTGGCTATTAAAAAAAAAAAAAATAGGAATGTACCGGAAGTTTAACAGGTGACTCACAGAATTCATGGAAACGTAAAGATTTACGTGCCCAAACCAGCAAAGACAAGGCAGCGGGAATCACGAGGATGGACACCGGAATGACTAAGACCGGCGCATATGCTCGTGTATAGCTGCAGAGCGTGTCTCTTAACTCTTTTATCTTCTGTAAAGGATGGTAAGGACTGACTGCTCCCCAGGGATGAACACGATGGAGGCTTTTCCCCTGATCAGAAGAGGGTTTAGATGCTGAAGATGGTAAATATCTATTCTCCATATCATGCTAAGGATGAGGTAGCCCCCTGGCTCAAAAGATACTGCTTGGGTGTTAAGTACTGGGCCCTGGGCTGTCGGACAATAAACTGGAGGGCAGAAGAAATATCCTCATGTTGAGCTTGGGCCAATAGCCCTGAGAGAGCAGTGAAGACCCTACTTAAGCCCTTGTGTGAAGGGAGGAGAGTCATTATTGGCATAACCGAGAACAGTGTGGATACAACTCAGAGAACTGGCGGCCATAGAGATGCCTATAAAATGAGACATGGATAAGAATGTAGACATGTTCTCATATGCCAGCAATGAAAAGGGACAATGGTCAGAGGTCTCCTCTCCCCCTGCATGTGAGCACCACTGAAGCCCTAGTCTAGATACCTAGAAATAAGTACATTAAGTAAGAGAGAGATCCTGCAAGGCTTGAGATATTTTTGTTGCCTATTGGTATAGGAAATCAAAATAAAATTTGTCTAGTTGGAAGAAAGGAAGGAAGAAAGAAAGAAAGAAAAGGAAAAAAAGAAAAGAAGGAAGAGAGGGAGGGAGGGAGGGAGGATGGGAGGGAGGAAGAAAGAGAGAGAATTGATTTTTTTTTTTTTTTGCCCACCAGGATTTATGAAGAGAAGGTTATAATTATTTTATATTAACCATTAACTTGTGAGACTTTGAAAGGCAACTGCTAAAAGGAAAAATGAATTCATAAAATGAAAGGCAACTGTTCTGTCTACCTACTGACTAGGAAGAAAAGGGGAATGTAATCTATGTGATATAATCCCTAGGGGAACTCTGTGGGAGGATAGAACCAAGGAGGGAAAAGTGGATTTTCCCTGTCTAACAGGGAGACCAGTTCTGATCAGGAAAGAGGGTTTGACTGACACCTTTGCAGTGTTAAAATGCAGATGGTACAGGCAAAGCACTTCATCAAACCCAGAGTTGTGAATTAACCTTTACAAAATGAATGGCTTTTTCAGTGCTGAATAAAAGTCCCAGTGAAACAGAAGAGGAAAATGCTGGAACCGTGCTCTAAATCTGAGGAAGATGGTGACCTTTGCATTCTAAATGTTTGCAGCTCTCTTAATATGACATTTGGCATTTTTTAACCTTGCACATGATAAAATAACAAGTTTTTAGAAAAAACGTTGAAATTAATAAGCTTCCCTCCCCACAAAACTAGATTCCCTCTAGCTGAATAATATAACAAGACTGTATTTTGGCCATTTGACTTCTACCATTGTGCAGATTTTTCACTGGTGAATGGTTCTGGACTATGAAAATTGGCTTATTAAAAGGGCTTTCATTGCTTCATCAAAAAGACCAGAATTCTGTGTTAGGGTAAATTTACCAGCTTTCTGTCATTATTCAAAGCTGAAAGTGAAAGAACGTGAAGGCAGTGAGATGTATTAGAAGGATTTGACTTTGGACCAGAACTCCTAGGGTCTAGGGCTAAATGTACTGATTAGGATCAGTGTGACCTTAGCCTCTTCTTCTCCAAAATAAAATCTTAATGCTGGTCAAAATTGTCTCACAGGATTCTCTGTGAGGCTGAATCAGACTGTGCTTGTTTAAATGCTTGCAGCATTAGCCAGATACAAGGAGTTAAACTTAGAATTACTTGAAATTTGTGATTTAATAAAAGAAGCAAAGGTTTAAAGCCCAACTATGCATCTTACTAGCTGTGTGAACTCTCTAAATCCCACTTTACTCATTACAGAATGAGGATAATAATCACTACGTCATAGAGCTATTGGTGAATATGAAAAATATCAAGATGAGCCTAGTTCATAAGCATGCATTTACCAAATGAATGCATAAATATTCTAGGGTTGATCACCATAATATTTTTTTTTCTGTTGTATTTGAGGTATTTCTTTCAATACTTAATTTCATGCTCAGGGTTTGCCTCTGGGGGAGACAAAAGACTCAGGCAAAGACTCTGAAATACGCATCGCAAGTTAGGCAGAAAGGATAGTTCTGTAGGTACAAGGGTGAGGGGTGACCTTTGTATACTTAGTGATACTTTGTATTTTAGAGGAAGAGCTTATAATGGAAACAAATTTCCTATTTTAAAATACTTGGTCTGGGGAAATAGTGTGTTTTTTTCTTCATCTATTTGCTCATTTAATTCGTGTACTCATCCACTCATGCATTCATTATTTATTCAGAAAAGTATTGCAAGCCTTTGTCTTTTATATGAAGAATATTCTCCTTACATCTACAAGAAAAATGTGGATATTAAAAAAAAATAGGTTAGCAGCTAGAACAAGCCAGTTAATATACAAAATCAGAAGTTAAAAAAAAAAATCTCCAGATAGTTGAGTATGAAGGGGAAAAAAAAAAAAAAAAAGAAAGAAAAAACAAAACCTAAATGAATTATATTCCATAGGGGACAAACTCTTCCTAGAGGAAAAGAGATTCATGGCTGCTTCCCTTGTTGACAGAGTGACAAGAGGAAGAATTCTAGATAAAAGAGAAACAGAGAAGCCAGGTGGGATTTTAGCAAACTTTTCATGGCTGCATGCAAAATGGCATAAAGGTTAAAATTCCAAAGAGCCCTAGCCACAGATTGGGTTTTCATTCATAACCAAACTGAGTGAATGGGGATATTTGCCAAAGGCTTGGGGCAGGGCAAGACAGGAGGGAAGCCCTGTCAGGTGTTCTAGGCCTTCACTAAGCATACTTTAGTGGTATTCTAAAGGCAACAGCAGGAAAGCAAAGTAAAGACAGGTATTACAAAGTGCAGGAAGCTGAAGAGAAAAGAGAGTTAATAGCTGCTTAAAAAGCTGAAATCTGGTCTATAAAGCAGAAAATGATCACTAGAGTCCTGCCACTGCTCAGATCTCAAGTCTTCATGAAGGATAGTCCTGATTATGCCTTCAAAATATTTGAGAATGTGGCAAATTGCATTCAGTTAGAGCCACAGCAGAGTCTAGACCCAATTGAACTATAGAATAAAATGACCTTGCACAATACCTCCTTCCACATACCAGTAACATGCCATGACTTTTCCTGTTCTCCTGGGCTTAAATATTATTTACAACTGTTATAAATAATGCCAGGTATACAATAAAAAAAATTATAAGACACAAATCAGAGCAAGAAAGTGTGAACCCTGGTCAAGAGAGGAAAAGGTTAATAGAAGCAGACTCAGAGATTGCCAATATGTTGCAATTGTTAGGACTTCAAAATAACTGTAATAAAAATGTTATAAAATATAGTAGAAAAAGTGAACTGAAGGTAATTTCAGCAGAGAGGGAGCATTAAATAAAAATGTTAAAAATTGTATTATAAACATAGAATTCATTTAATAAGCTTAACAACACACTGGTCAAGGAAAGGTAAATTTTAGTAGCTTGGTGAAAGAAAACTATCCCAACCAAAACTCACAGAGATAAAAGAGTAAGAACATAGCATGTGAGATATGTAGGACAATATCACGTGGTTAAATATACATTTAATTTGAGTCCCAGAAGTAGATTAGAGAGAAAATGGGACAAAACAATTTTGAAGAAATAATGGCAAAGAATTTCCCCATACTGATAAAGGACATAAACCCACAGATCCAAGAAGTTCAGTGAACCTCAAGTAACACAAATAAAAGGAAACCACACCTTTGCAAACCATAGTTAAAATGAGGAAAATTAAAGATAAAGAAAATATTTTCAAAGTAGTCAGAAAAAGAAGAGGTACTATCGTCAAAGGACCAAAAATCATATTTAAACCTGAATTCTCAAAACAACGAAGGCCTGAAGATAGTGGTGCATCTCTAAAATGCTGAAATTAAAACAAACAAACAAACAAAAACACTGACAACCAATAACTCTTTATCCAATGAAATTATATTTAAAAATTGAGTCAAAATAACATTTTAATTCATACGAATAGATAAGAAATCCATTGCCATATGAGGAAAAAAAAAGAGAAAGAAAGAAAGAAAAGAAAAGAAAAGCCATAAAGACTACACTGAAGAAATATCCAAAGAAGTTTTTATGGAGAGGAAAAATGACAATAATAGAAAGCCCAAATCTATAGGAAGAAATACAGAGCACTGGAAATGGTAGATATGAGGAAAACCATGAAAAAATGTTTAAAAATTATTAAATAAGAATTATTAAAATATCTTTAAACTTTATATATATATACTACACAAAGATAGATAAATAGATATACAGATATATATTTTTAAGAGATATTTACTTTGAAGATATTATTAACAGTTTAAAACAAAACAAAATATCTTGAATTTTGTAGTATATGCAGAAGCAAATTACAAAACAAAATAAAAAGCACAAAGGGCAGGAGAGTGAAAATGGTACCAAACAATTGTAAGATTCGACATTGTTTATGAAATAGTAGAACATTTGTAGACCACGAAAAGCTAATGTTATACACTCTAATCTCTAGAGCAAGCAGTAACAAATAAACACACATAGTTGTATCTAGAAGTTCAATAAAAGAGGTAAAATAGACTACTAGAAAATATTTGATTGACCCAAATAAAGCAGAAAAGATGGAATCAAAGAACAAAGAATAGTTGGAACAAATAGAAATAAAATATATCAATTATATCAATTATTACATTAAATGTGAATGGATTAAACTGTGAAGGATTATGCAAATGTAAACTCAGTAATGATGAAAAGAGTAGCTAATATTTATAAAATGTTTATCACAACTAGAAAGTCTGCTAACCCACTTAACTCCTGTATCTGTTCACCCCTCACAATCACCCTATGGCAGAGGTGTTACTTACACCCACATTTTGTACATATGAAAACTCAGCTGAGGTATACTCATTGTTCACTGTCAGTCACCCTTAGGAGGAAGACCCAGGATTCCAACCCAGGAAGTGCATCTGTGTTGATACCACTCAGTTATACTGAATATGATGTTGATCATGGATCATGCTGCTGCTGCTGATGATGATGATGATGGAAAGAGTAATTATTGCCAATTCATCTCTGTAGTGCTTGAAAGACAGTATATACTGGGCTTGGTGATCCTTATTCCAGGGGAAAAAAGAATATAGCTTGGAAACCTATAATAAAAATGTAAATTGTTAAGTATATATATTTCAGAATGCAGTATAGACCAGTATATATATTCATGGTAACATGAACTTAAATTCAGTCAATCCAGTGGCACTATCCTCTAACATATAGCTCATATGGGACATTAAAGCTTCATTAGTCTTCATTATACCTATCCAGAATCTGGTGCTTAAAAATATATGCAAATTAGGATATCAACACATATATACTATGAAGCAGCTAATAACAAGTGTGTCGTCTAACTTCTAGATATGAATAACCAAGCCCCTAATGCCTTATACCTTTGTTATAACTGAATAAAATGTTTTGCTAGAGAAATTAGCAACTGGCTCACAGGTCCTTTTGCTTTCCCTCTGCTGGGACACAGACACATCACTGCACATGTAGCAGAGTCATCCGCTTTGGGCTCTGCGCCCTTCCTGGGGTTCTGGCTCCAATCCTGTTGTAGCCTTCAAGTCACTGCTGAGGCTATAAAACCTACCCCCCTGAGCTCTGCAAGACTTTGGAGTCTAGCCAGGCTGTGATCTCAGGAGAAACAGAGCAGACTGGGCACGTAGTTGTGTGTGCCAAACAACACTGTATAGACAAAATGGAAAGTTCCACATGTGTTATCCAAGAGAGTCATCAGAAAGAATTATGAGCAACAGAACATCTGCAGAAGGTAGGCAGGAAGTGGGGGGGGGGGGTTCAGAAGTCAGCTTCCCTTGAAGAATGGGAGGAAGGGGGTATATTAAGCAGGGTCCCTCAGAGAAACAGAACCAGCAGGATGTGTGTGTGTGTGTGTGTGTGTGTGTGTGTGTGTGTGTGTATGAATAGATTTATTCTAAGTAGTTAGCTCCACATGAATATGGAGGCTAAGTCCCAGGATCTACAGACAAAAAGCTGGAGATCGAGGGGAACCCATGGCATAGTTCTAATAGGCTCAAGACCCAAGAAGAATCCATGTTTCAGTTCAGTCCCAAATCAGGAAAAGATCAATGTCTAAGCTCAAAAATCACATAAGAGGAGCAGCCTTTTACTCAGCCTCTTCTGTTCTATTCAGACCTTGATTAGATGGGCCCGCTCACACTGGGGAGAGTGATCTTCTTTACTCAATCTGTCAACAGAAATGTTGATCTCGTCCAGAAACATACTCAGACACACCAAAATCTTTAACCAAATGTCAGCACCTTGTGACCCAGTCAAGCTGACACCTACCATTAACCAGAACAAGAGGGAAATTTTTTATAGGACTCTTATGCCTTTGCCCTCAAATAAGAAGGAAAGGAATGTTTGAGGTCATCTCTCCTGGATCTACATGGTTGTCTTATTACTTTTATAGGAACTCTTCAATACATAGAAATGAGGATAATTAACACACGGAAATTATGAAGCACACTAACAAAATGAATTTTCCCTCCCCAAATAATAACAGAGCAAGTGTTATCTCACTTCTAGATATGTAGAGCTAAGCCCTTAATGTCATATTATATATCACCTATGTCATATATGAGATATATGACATATATCTTTGGTAATTCTCATAGGAAACTTTGAAAGCCACAAAAATATGGCTGATTTGGATGAGGCTTCAGGCTCAGTCCATTCCAGAAGATATGGAATATTCGTTTAGACATTTTGAAGGCAATTTCAGAGCAGCTTCATGGAAACCAGCACCAATAGTCATCCTTCAGCAAAGTAACTGCTTGGCTGGGAGGAAAGGTAGAGCACGCTGTGATGCTTTCTGTCACAGCAGTGGACAGTTTCCTGGGAAAATCAGGAATTTATAGCTATTTCCTCTACCCCCTGTAGTAGCACAGGACCTGGCAAAGACCAGAGGCTCACAAACTATTTGCTGAGCAGATGAATGAGCTGGATGAATGACTCCTAAGGTGTAAATAGCAAATACTGTATTTTCCTTGCTTTCATCTACACTCACCACCCCGAGCCAAACGTAGAACACTGAGAGCTTGAGAAAGCATCCAGGAATTTGGATAGAATTCCTTTAAGCACTATATATGTATGTGGTGTGTGTGTGTGTGTGTGTGTATACATACATATATATACATATATATATGTAATATATGGATACATATACATATATGTATCCATATATATACATATATATATGTATATGTATGTGTGTGTGTATATATATATATATATATATATATATATATATATATTAAGCATTATATTCAAGACACAAGAGAGGCAAGGTTGGTTTTCTGGCAACAGCACAAATGTCCACCACATCATATTTGTGATCCACTGAACTACAGTATTTCAAGATTCTCTGATTTCAAAATGCTGCTGTGCTTCAGTAATACCTCCTCCTCTTAGCACCAGGATCTTGAGAATCTTTTCCTCACCCCCTCACAAATACTTCTGCAAGTCACAGGGAGAGACTATTCTGGAAAATGCCTTTATCAAATGGTGATAGTAAACTAGGTTGCCCTATTTTTGAACTGCTTTCTTATTTTAGAGTAGCGTCTTTCAGATGAGATCTTGAAAACACTCAGAGTCATGAAACACTGATTTGGAATTATACCTGACATGGGCCAGCAAGTCAAGCATTAGCGCTTTTATCAGTTATCTTTTGCTGTGTAGCAAACCCTCCTGAAATTTAGTGCAGGTCCTCACTTTGAGCTGGGCTCATCTGGGCACTTCTGGGCCGAGCTTGACTCTTCTTAACTGGGCTCCCTGATGTGTCTGATGGGGCAGCTGGGGCTGGGTCATTGCCAGTCCCCTGGATGGGACAGGTGGGTTGACAAGTGCCTCTCGCCACATGGGCTCTCATTCTGGAGTATTTATTTCAGGCTTTTTCACATGACAGTCACAGGGTTCCAAGAACGGCGAGAAAGCAAACCCCCAGGGACAAGCACTTTTCAAGCCTCGGTGTTGTAGTTGCTAGCACCTCATGGTCTAGCTCACAGGCATCACAGGAAGGGTTTACCCAAGGATGAGGCTATGGGAAGGTATGAAAAAAGCAAGGAGGGGAGGTGCCATCACCACAACAATCTGTATTTCAAAATGAGGCAGAAGACATACGGGGATCCAGAAGGGACAGCTTTTGTCACTGTGAAACCTTCTCATCAGAACCAGAAACGTGACTCAGGAGCCCGTCCTTCTGGCGTTCAGATACTCCTGCTTCCACACTCCCACCCTGATTCCTGACTCTCTTCTGTGGCTTCATCACTGCCTGCTTCCAGAGATTTTCCTCTTCAGGCAGCCCTGCAAGCTCATGGCAGGGATGATAAATGAGCCTGACTTCCGGGATGACGTGACTGTCCAGAAACAGAGCCTGGACCAAGCACGATGCAGTGGCTTCCACCCACAATGCAAATGCTGGAACGTGCTCTGGGGTTGGACAGAGGTCACTGCTGCAGAAACAGAATACCATCTGAGACCAGAATTCTAGGCTATAGACAGCTTGGCTTAATTAGAGGAATAAGCAAATAGGTACCCCAGGGTATCTTCTGGATTGTCTCAACAGACGAAAATGTATAAGTGAAAAGGTTGCATGCAATTAAGCAAAATTCACTGTGATCTTGCTGTCTGGTTTCATTCAGTCAAATTATATATAAAGAACCATAAAGGAAAGCAGAAACCTTGGTTGCCATTGCAAATCTGATAAGTGTTTTTGATCAAGGAAAGCTTTCTTACCAAACAGGCTCTGGGCTCCGGGTTACCTATGGATTTATTTTTACAGAAAGAAATTAGCTCTCAGTAGTCCTCATTACTCTCTTGCTAGATAAAAAGATGAGCTAATCAATGAAAAGTGCTGGTTTCACATGGTGTATAGTATGGGTAAAATAAAACAACACGGACCTTGCCCTTGCTGACACGGAACAGGTCACATTGGTGCCAAGAGAAGAGACAGATAAAATACCAAAAACAACAAAAAAATATTCAACATCAATTAGATACGAGGGCTGTCCTAATTGCTTTACGTGTACTATTTCGCCTAAAATAAATGATGAGGTGGTCAGTTACTCTCATCTAAATGGCCGAAGGAGAAAAGCAGGCCTCCATCAGGATCTGCAAATATACAAGGTTTGAGTCTTGGAAAAGTTTGAGTCTTGGACTTAAACTCAGGCATGGGTTCTACTCTAATCCCCTTACTCCAGTAGACTCACTCCTTGCAATAATACGTGGTCAGAGAAGGCAAAGCACCTAGTTCAGTAACCCTCACTCGACCACAGATGGAGTGCAGGCCCTGTGCCAGGAAGGGATCCTGGAGGTTGGAATAGAGAGCCCATCCTGAAGAACCTCTCAGACTAGTGAGAGGGACAGAGTGGCATGAACGACCATGTTGTCAGTGTAAGCCTCCATCTGCTGTGGGTGGCTACTCACAGGGAAGACTTTAGAGCAGAAACAAAGACTAGCATGGACAAAAGAGTTTGCTTTTCCTTCTGACTTCTATCTTGGCAACTTCCTCCAGCCCTTTCTCTAATACAGATATAATGTTTCTTTCTGAGGAAAGCCCTTGAAATTTTCAACTGTGTTACAAATGTATTAAACCAGACTAGCCCCATACTTCCTGCTATTGTTAAAATCAAGAGAAAGAGGCAAGAGAAACTAACATCAGCTACTGTGACTATTTTAAACATGTCTTCACACTCTAAATTTATTCTAGTTTATAAAGACCTTTAATGATTTCATCACTTGACTCTTTTACTATCTCTGTGGTATTGTCAACATTTTGCAGACAGGAAAACAGACCTAGAGAGGTCAAAATTCTCAAGGTGACTGTATTAGGTTGCTAAGGTCGCCATAATAAAATACCATAGACTGGGTGGCTTAACCAACAGAAATTAGTTTTTTCACAGTCGTGGAAGCTGGAAGTCCCAGGTCAAGGTGTTAGTGGTTTTGGTTTCTCCTGAGGCCTCTCCCCATGCATTCCTTCTGGGTCCTAACGTGGTCTTTCTTCTGTGCTCGTGCATGTCTGCTGTCTCTCTGTGGTCTAATCTTCTTATAAGACAACAAGCATATTGGATCAAGGTCTACTCAAATGACCCCATTTTAACTTGATTACCTCTTTAAAGACCTTATCTTCAAATATAGTCACATTCTGAGGTACTGAGGTTTAGGGTTTTCACCATATGAATGTAGGGGCAGCACAATTCAGCCCACAGCAGTAACCCAGATATGGGATGTTGGAGCCAGGAGGTAAGACATCTCTGATCCCACAGGAAGTCACTTATTTAAGAAAAATTCATGTCTCTTCTTTCCCTGAGATGTTTTCCTTGAATCTTGGTTTATCTCATATTGAAGCTTATCTAAAAAGACTTAAGACCATCCTTCCTTCCTGTCTCTATATAAAAATATACCCATTTCATGGGTATGGCACAGTTGAAATGCTACTTTTTTTTCTTTCCTTCTGTTATTGAAGACTCCTGATTCCATAGTTGGAAATACATATTTCCTCATAGGAATGCCCATTCACATTTCAATTCTCTTGCAAGACTTTCAACTTTCTATTTTGTAAAATAATGTAAAATAAATGTATGTTTCCATCTCTCTTGCTCTAAACTTATGAACTCTCAACTATATCTTTCTATGGTTTTTTGGGTGTGTTTTTGCATGAGACATAGTCCTAGGTGCTGTAATGAACAAGACAGGTAAGATCCTTCCTTTCCAGAAACTTTGCCCTGGTTTGCAAGCAAATGATACACAAATAAGTAATGAAGTAAACTAGACTATTTTAAATAATGGCAACTCATAAGAAGAAAATAAAACAGAGGAAAGGAAGGAAGAATGACTGCTGCTGTGGGTGGGGGTCCAGTTCCACTGACCAGGGAAGAGCGCTTGGGAGAAATGTTGTAAGCTGAGTCTTAAATGATGAGATGTCAGCCACGTGAAGACTGAGAAGAGTGTTCCAGGCAAAGAAGCAGCAAGTATGAATAGTCCAAAGTGGGAAAAAGCTTAGTGTATCTAAGGACAAAAATCATGTGAGTGCTACAGAGCGAGTGAGGTCAGAGATAAAATTTAGCCCGCATCAGACACCGTGGTCCTGCTGGGCCACAGCAAGGATGCTGAACACTGTTCTGAATGTAATAAGAAGCATCTCTTGGATGGATAGAGGTTGCATGAATGTCTTCCAATACTAATTAAATTAAGCCTGCCCAGGATTTGATCGTTCTGGTAACCTGAGTGAATGAGTCTATAGGAAATAAAGGAATCATGGTCAATAGCTCCCCGTGGCCTATGTTTCAGTCGCAGACTTTGGATTTTTACCCACTTGTCAGGATCTAGATCAAATAATTCTCTGTATCTTCTGCAAGGATTCTTATTTTTTATTAGTGTTAAGTAATTTAACATCATTACATTGTTTATTAATTAACTGGAGATTTTAAGATAGCAATGGTCTTATGATAGTAATCCTCTTAAGATAGGAATAAAATATCTCCTAAATACCCAACAGCAGCTATTAGGTTTCCTCTCTAGTACAAGATACAAGCAAATGACTTCATGCAAAACTTTTCATAACTGGAATAGCTGCTGTGATTATCCATCTTAGAACTGAAATATCTTTGGTACTTGATGTGACCTTCATTTCAGGCTGGGCTGAAATTCTGTTTGGGGGGGATGTGGATGCAGAAGTACTATTCTGAGGAATAAATAGCAGCATCTTTTCTATTCTCTTAAATTCAAGATAAAATATAGTGTGCAGCAGGTGTAGAGCTCTCTTCACAGTACAAGTAAAGCTACAGAAAAATCATTTCCACATTAGAATTGAGATGATTCATCATTTTTCTCTTCCATGAATCTCATAGAAATATTTTGCCCTGAATATCTTCTCTAAGCAAAGTTGCAAGGTTTGTAACGACTAAGAGTCTTGGAAAAGAAGCACATTTGTCCTGAAAATTAGAAACATATCTTCATCCATTCACATTCCCGGAAAGAAGTAAATTCGCACCTTATCTCTGCTTTATTGTCCTTAGCACAGAAGTCTTTTATTTTTCTTTTTAACCCAGAAAATAAAATTGAGAGGCAAAAGAGGGAGTTTTAAAGGACATTTGGTTTTAGAATTTCATTTGAGTTCTTTAAAAACATAGTCAACTAAGTATATTAAATGAAATTGTGCACTCTTTACATTCTTTAATTCAATTACTTCTATTTGCTACTTCTACAAAGTTAACAATTCTATTTGGGTAGAGCAGAGGGTGATCTTTTGTTATGGGTGGTACTAAAATACCCAAATGAATGGCTCCCCATTGAAGTCTTCAGAGGCTCTCTCAGCAAGTCAAGATTATTTCCCATTAAAGGGAAACAAAAAAGGAAATTAAAATATCCCCAAATATCCAACCAGATTGGCAAATAAGGAACATGTGTGAACAATGGCTACAGATGGTGCTGCCTTTGGTGACTCTTTCATACATCTTGCTCTATTTAACAAACCTGGCCACTGCCCTTCTTTTTCTCAACACCTCTCCCATGTACAAGCCAACTTATTTGCTGGGACCACCTGGTTTCAAACCGCCCACATCTACCAGTGTCCAGTTATCTACCCCTGTACGAGTTTTTCCAAATGCAACAGTACTTCAGCCTACCGTGAAAGCTGGGTACCATCCAAGTGTGTCAAGGTGAGAACCCGAAAAAGGAAAGGCAAAGGTTGCAGCTTTCCAAAGCCTGTTCATTGTGAAAATAGAACCCTGCACCTTATGTGATTTTGGCTCTAGGTCATAATATTCAGCATGTTGTTCAGTCCGCACAAGGATGAATCATCTGATCGTACCCACGGAAGGTTAATTGCAATGAGAAGCTACAATTAATTGAAGTGAAACTGGTGTGCAGAAAGTGCATGGGCTTTGGACAGAACTAGGATGGGATCAAGAATTTACCACCCACCAAAATAAACTTAAAAAAAAAAAAATGGGGTGGGACTCCTGGCTGGCTCACTCAGAAGAGTGCACAACTCTTGATTTCAGTCAGGGTGGTGAGTTTGAGCCCCACGTTGGGTGTGGAGATTACCAAATAAATAAATCCACTTAAAAAAAAAAAGAGAGAGGGAGAGAGAGAATCTACCACTCACCAGATGGATATGCTTGAGTCTCAATGACTTTGTCTGTAAATAATGATAGTACATACAAATTCACTAGGGTACCATAAAGATTAGATCAAAATAAGTGTGTTAAAGTCCTGATATAGCATGACAATTCTCCCTTTTTTTTTTTTGCTCTCATAATTTTACTCTTGGACATGCCAAGAAAAAAAGTTCTCTTCACCTAACTTCCAGAAAGACATATCAAAGCAACGAAAGGCCCAGAGAAAAGCAGTTAAAGGAAAGAGGTATTGCCTAATAGTGTCAAAATAAGAACTTTAGGGCTTCCCCCCACACACTTTTTATTTAAACTCAAATTAATTAACATAGAGTGTATTATGAGTTTCAGGGGTAGAATTTAGGGATTCATCAGTTGTCTATAACACCCAGTGCTCATTCCATCAAGTGATCCTCTTTTGTTTTTTCTTAAAGATTTTATTTATTTATTTGACAGAAGGAGAAAGTGAGAGAGGGAACACAAGCAGGAGGAGCTGGAGAGGGAGAAGTAGGCTCCCTGCTGAGCAGGGAGACCAATGTGTGACTAGATCCCAGGATGCTGGCAACCAAAGGCAGACACTTAATGACTGAGCCACCCAGGCACCCCTCAAGTGACCCTCCTTAATGCCCATCACCCAGTTACCCCACCCACCTCCCTCCAGCAACCGTCAGTTTGTTTCCTAGAGTTAAGAGTCTTCTATGTTTCTTCTCCCTCTCTGTTCCCATCCTATTTTATTTTTCCTTCCTTAGGGCTTTTCTTACATTAAAGATTGAGTCTGGTATGGCATATAATATGGATTCCATAGTACGCTATCAGAAAAGCAGAATTTGGCAGTATTTTTTAAAACTGTGAGGAGACCAGCAGAGATAAAACAAAGAAACATAAATAAATTTGGGAAATGTGAAAATAAATTGATGGCTGTTGAATCCATAATAGTTATTGAAAGTAGTTATTGGAGTTTCACAAAGGCGAAATTGTGATTGTCATGCAGATATAAAATGAACATGAGTCAAATATTTTATTGAGCTTATTAAGGAGGGAAACAACAAGATATAACACCAATTCCAAAGAGCACTGAGGAAGCTAGAATTGCCAGGATATGATCAGTGCTGGGTGTGACAGAAAACTGAAATTATCTGCAACTCTGTTGGACAAAAGTCTACCAGTTGACCCTGTCTCTAAGAGTTATAAAATAATAGCCATGCCCAAAAAGAACATCCAGTAATTTCTTTAGTCAATATCTAAGCTTCAGGTAATTTTTCTTAGACACCATAAAGTAAGATCATCAGGGATGACTCACTTATCCCTTCAAGCCGACGTTATGAAGAATAACCATCTCTTCCCACAAAACACCTCTTGGAGCCACTTTTATTCAGTGGGACTAGTCGCTATTCTAGGCCCAAATGGCTACTGCTGTGATTTTAGGTGTGAACTCACTTACTAGTCCCAAAGCTGAAGGAAGGCATCTGATGTGGGTTACTTTGATTAAGTTGCCTCTCTTGCCTGGAAAAGTCTTTTGCCATTTTAACAATAGTAACTTGACAAGAGTAGGGTGCCATTTAAAACTTACAAGTCAATCTCCTGAACTGCATCAATGTAATTCATCTGGAAGAAAGTACCAAAGGAAAGGTAGGATGTTGAATTAAAATAATTTGGGCCATCTTGTTATATTTTAACACAAACTGAAAAAGAAAAAAAATGACTGGAGGAAGTAAATAAAGAACAAAAGACAAAAGCTGGGATTAAAAGTTTTGAAAAGCTACAAGAAAGCATAAGAACAAAATTTCTTTCACTCTATACAGGTCTAATAGCATAAAAAACTGGGATTCACTACTGCTCTGGTGATAATAAATTTTATTTATGTATAAAATAAAAAATAAGCAGACCTATAATTTAAATTGTGTGGAGACACTTAAAAAATGTTATTGCTCACTGGGACTTTCAAGGAAAGGAAGACTGACAGGTAATAAAACTATATCTTAATCTGTGGAGGTTTTAAAATCATTTCTGTGTTACATAAAATAGGCTAATTCAAAGTGGTTATTTTATTGGGATCACACAGAATTCCTGGAAAAATTAATTTACAGGGGAGAGAAGCAGGATTTCTTTTCCTCAGATAAATAACTTCAATTGACACTTGTCTTTTTTATTTAAAGAAGTTATGGAAATGGCTATAAATTGAAGACTTTCACCTGATTAAAGCCTCTCCATCTTTGTCACCCTGTGCCAGCCGGTGGCCCGGGTGCTTGACAGAATTCAGAAGGAGGGAGAACAGCATATGGCAGAATGAGTCTTGAGCCCCAGAGAACTCTGCCTGCATTCCCGCTCCATCTGTGCATTGTGTGGTACGTCTCCCTGTAGCACAGAGATGCTGAGCTAAGGACGGCAGAAATGTATGATGGCAAAATGCAGAAACAGCTTTTGTGTCATGCTAAGCATTCACAAAACATTTCCGTTCCACAGCACACATCTTCAACTGAGAGAGATGAGTAGTGTAAGTTTATCTGAGGGCACTCAGAGTGATTCTTCGAGTTCAATGCACAAAGAAAGCATCCTGGAGGAAGGCGATGTGAAATGATGGCTGGAATATGTCAATGTTTGGCTATGGGACCTGGGGAAAGACGCATTGTGCAAATCATGGGCCTCCTGGGAAACAGCAGGAACACATTGGAGCGGCCAGGGGCGTCCTGAGAGGGCTCAGGGCAAACAAACCGTTGGAGTATTTCTCCTGTGCACCTCACCCAAAACAATTTTGCTGACAGAGGCTCAAAGAAAGAAAAATGGAGCCAGTGATTTGTGTTTTATTATGCTAAGTGTGCTGTGAGGGGACTTTTTACCAGTCAGTAGCCATTGTTTCTCCAAAATGCAGGGAAACACCAGAAAACATTACACCCTTGTGTTTTACTCTCTCTGTTTCTATCCCCTTTCCTCAAGCCATGTTGAGGGCTCTGATTGCTGAGCCCCAGGCCAACGCCCTGCTCCTGGGCTCCCAGCAAAAAATGAGCACGGCGTGGGGGCTGGGTGTGTAGAGAGCAGAGGGACAAGAGGCAGAGGCTGGGGACAGACCACCCTGCTGTCAGAGCTGTTGCTCTCCGTCTTCCTCTCCTCCCCTTTTGGGGGCGTGCACGCGTGAGCACATGTGTGCACACATGCACAAACACACACTCTCCACTGAGAAGCATTCTTCAGTAACTGACTCAGGACAGCTTAGCGCTGGATCCTATCAGGATCTACCCCCGAAACTGAGAGATATGATTAAATTCCAAACTGGCCAAGAATTCTTGCTTGGTTTCCAAGCTGCAAGTTCTGAGTTTACTCGTTCTCACCATTCTTCTGACTTATTACGTTGGGACTTTCAGTGAATGAGGCTACACAGCGAACAATCAATGGACAAGCTTCAGACCGCATAGTAGAGGCCGCCCCAGCCCTGAGCTTTCATGAGTTCGTACAATCCCCAGACAGCGTGGAGGATGCTGATTAACCCCATTAATTAATTAAGTGGAGGTCTGTTAAAATTTCTACTGTATCATCATTTTTAGTTTTCTGATATTTAAACACTTCTAGAAAATAACAAGGACAAGCTGCATAAAATGTTCAAATACTGTATTTAAAATTTCTTATAAAACTAAACTAAACTAAAATTTCTTGTAAAACTCTTATACAGGGGCCCCTGGGTGGCTCAGGAGGTTAATCATCTGCCTTCAGCTTGGGTCATGACCCCAGGGTCCTGGGATCGAGTCCCGCCTCAGGTTCCCTGGTCAGTAGGGAGTCTGTTTCTCCTTCTCCCTCTGCCGTTCCCCTGGTCCTTCTCTCTCTCACACACTCTCTCTCTCGGATAAATAATAGAAGAAAACTCCTATACAAACACTGATAAAATCACACAGAAGGCCACAGAATAACATGAAGTATTTGTTAATTGATTCACAAAAGACAGAATCTGATATAAAGAAACACCAGAAGTGGGCATGGGAAAGGCAACTTATGAGGGTCAAAGTATCTTTAGTTAGTATCTTCACCACCACCGGCATCACAGAAATAATAACAACAACTAATATTTACTGAGTTCTTCCTAGGTGTCACAACCATTATCCTAAGGAGCCTTACATACATAATTCCCATCGTGGTTTAGGTGAGACAACCAAGGCAGAGAAAAATGATATAAGTTGCTTAGGGCCCCACAATTGGTAGGGGTTTGGGCCGGCTTGTGAACAAAGGTCAATCTGACTGCAGAGCTCCTGATCTTAAGTAGAACATTATGTAGTACATGCTGAAGGCAGCAGTGGGTATCAGTGACCCTGTATTCCCTACTAGAACATGTGTTTCTCTGAGGACTCTTCTCTGCCCCGTACCTAGGCTACAGGAGGTAACTCAATTGTGGCTGAAGAAGGATGCAAAGGAAGCAGAAAAAGAGGCAAAAAACTTTCTGATTCATGATACTCACATTTCCATTACCCTTCCTGATCTAGTTCTCTACAGCTGCATTATAAATTACCCCAAAACTTAATGGTGTAAACAACTGAGTTCATATAGTCATTAATGGTGTGAACAATTATTCCCTCTCATTGTTCTGTGGGAAGATGGGGCTCAGCTGGGCAGTTTTGCTTCATGTCCTTCATGTCCTTTCTATCAGATGGTGGCTGGGGCTGAAACATCTGCAGGTTTGACTGGGCTGGATTGTTACAGAATAATCCGGAAGAGAGAACATTCACAAGTCTGGCAGTTGATTCTGGCTGTTGCTGCAAATTTACCTATCCATAGAGCACCTACTTGTGCTTCTCCCTGTGGCCAAGTACTTCCTTACAGAAAGTTGGCTTCTGCACCATCAGTCTTCCCTCATTGTAGTACAAAGCTCTAAGAAGGCAAGTGGGAAGATGTTGGTGGTCTAGATGCTAGACTCAGAACTAGCACAGCATCACATCTTCCATATTTAGTCTAGTCTAATTCTTCTGATGGAGAAGAATTAGAATCCACCTCTCAAAGGGAGATAATAAATAATAACAGAAGGTAACACATATACCAAATAATCTGCAGCCATCTTTAATCTACCACATCTACCAATGCCTAGCAATCTTCTGGGCCAAGAACCTCAGAAATGCCAAGCTCTATGCAACACACTTAGGAATCTTAATGACTTACACCTCTGAGGACCTAGAAAACCCATTTTAGTGAGCCCTGGCTGTCTGTACCTTGCCTTTATATTTAAAATGCATTTGTCAGAAACCCTCTTCTTTTTACTGCAACTTACATAACTTTACTGTAAAATTTTAAAAATGCACATTAAAAAAAAAAAGGAAAAAAAATATCCAGTAAGCACACATTTTGTTTCTTGACAAAGGCATTTAGGCTGTAAATTGCCCCAGACTCACATAGCCGACCACCAGGGTATGGGTCCCAGATCACCTTTAGGCATTCAAATGCAACCTGCAAATCTGTGTCTGCCAGAGATACCCCCAACCCTCCCAACTTGAAGATCCCTGGCATTTTAACAAGGCACCACTTTCTTTTTCACATGAGAAAAGTACTTCTTTGCAATGCATCAATCCCTCAGATGAAGCATGGCTATTATGTCTATTTTAATTGTCTTTATAAAAACTCAGTCTTTAATGTCCTGGGACATCTTAATGCTCTTTGTCAAGCTAATGTGCAAGATACATATCCATTATTACCTATTTACTAGGGTTATTGTTCTGGCTAAGGTGTAATTTTCCACCAGGCATTTGTTCAGAAATTTGGCAGCACACAGAGAACATTTCCATACTTAAAAAGCATCCAAAATTTAGAATGACATCCAGTGATATTAAGCAAGTGTAGATAATGCTCTCCAACTTCATCAAATATTCATGGTTAATTATAGTCATAATATTTATGTTGCTGTGAAAATTAAGGTTGTGAGCTTCTTGTACACAGGCAAAAATACAAGCTTACAGACTATGCTATTGCTTACCCCTTTCATTACTGGAATTTCTCATTGTCATTAAATAGAATGGCAAGCATGGTGTTCTTTGGCTTTCTAATTCACATTGCAGATCTGATATCTCCCTTGATAGACCAGACAGAACATGTTGATGGAGCTGAAGACCCATCAGAGCATGTCCCATAAGAGGAGAAGTATGTGATCAGAGGACCACTGGCTACATTTTCTGGAACAAATACCTGAACACATGGACTGACAAGTCTGAGAATACTTTGAGCAGCCACAAGACAGATGATTTGAAATTCAACGTCTTAGAAAATGAGACATATGGTCATCATATCTGAAGGGAAATCAGATCACATGGTACAGATGAAGAAAGGGCTCAAATAATCTACTCTTCTATACTGTCTACCCAACCATTGTTGGGAACAAAATGCAATTGTAAATTTAAAAAACAGGTAAAGGAAAATCTTTCCAAAATGTATATTGAGTTTAAAGCCTGTCTCTAAAGGCTAATCAATGAAATGTAAAGTTCGAAATTCCTGGATAAACTTTTTACTTTGTTCCCTCGTGTCCTATTTCCCTCTCCATGCCCCTGGCATGCCAGATTATGGCATTGTAATCTCAGGCTGCCACACCCTTGGGCTCTTTCTAACTGTATTCCTTCTTCCAGGAATACTCATTTAGATGTGGTCCCTCAGGCAAAGCTCATCTCATCTTTAATACTCAAAATTAGTATTATTCATGGTTTCTTAACCTTCCAGAATCCAGGCAAACTGAATCTAACACACATTCTCCCAAGTTCCTCTTATACCATGTTCATCTCTTTACTGATAGATTTGATAGTATATGAACTATTTCAACTTAATTATGGGCTTACATGTATGTCTCCCTCTCAAAATTATAAAAACACTTACTAAATTTGCAGGTGATACAAATTTTGGGGCACTAGTGGATAGAGCAAAGATGACAAAATTAAATTTCAAAAAGATCTCAGCATACTGAAATCATGGACCAAGACAGGCATAATGAAATCCACTGGAGTACAATGGATTTCACTGGATTTCAGAATAGCAAATACAAAGTTTTAGTGGAGACCTAGCTGAATAGCAGAATGAAAGAAATCACTTTATTTTTTTGCCCATTGTAAAAATGATATAAACAGGGGTGCCCGGGTGGCTCGGTGGGTTAAGTGTCTGCCTTCAGCTCAGATCATGATCTCAGGGTCTTGGAATTGAGCCCCACATTGTGCTCCTTGTTCAGCAGGGAAGCCTGCTTCTCTCTCTCCTCCCTACCTTGCTCTCTGTCACTCTCTCTCTCTCTCTTTCAAATAAATAATTAAAATATTTTGAAAAATGATATAAATGTATAAAAGTGATGTGTCACCTTAAAAAATAGTGCCAACCTTCAGCTACCTTAATAAATTTACATATACAGATAGAGTCACATTATGGGCATTCATTACTCTGCCAGACCCAACATTCTAGGATGATTGTCTGGCCTAGGAAACCATTCTTGTGAGAAGGTCATTAGCAAAGTTCTATTAATTGACACATCATACACACTACTAGCTGCCTATCAATATTTATTTTCCCTTTCTCCCTTACAATTTTTTCAAAGAGATAATGTGCCCAGCACAATTACTATGTTTCCCAGCATCCCTTGCAACTATGTGATAGAGTCATGGTGAATCAGATGTTACCCTCCTGAGAACACGCTGTAAAGGGCACATACTTCACAGCCACATTCCTTCTGCCTTCTGCCTGTTCTTTTCTGAGTTGGAATAGAGAAGCTGTCCTGAAACCAGAGCCGCCAAGCAATCATCATGTGACAGCGTCAAGAGGGACAGAACCCACATGCTAAGGATGACTAGAGGAGCCTGGGCCTCTGATGCCACTGCCTGTGGAAGGCTGAGAAAGGACATCAATAAGAAACGGACAAATGTAGTACAGTCAGCAGATCAGGGGACTGAGTGGAAACTAGCTAATTGGCTTTATGTATCTGATATGCTATTATGTAGAAGACATAGACTTTATATCTCCAGAAGGCAGAACTGGGACTCGTGGTAGAAGTGAAGGGAAGGAGACTGAACTCATCAGAGAACATCTTTTCAGAGATATAAAGCCAACTAAAAGAAATAAATGGTTAAAACGCAAAGAAAAAGAACTCAGATTTGTCCTTAGCAGAGGCAGGGGGTGGGGAATGGGAGGAGAATCGTAGGAATGTAGTCAAAAGGGACAACCTTCCAGTTATACAATCAGTCAGTACTAGGGTTGTGATGATCATGGTGGCTACAATGAACACTGCTGTGTAGGAGAGTTGAAAGTTGTTAAGAGAGTAGATCCTGGGGCGCCTGGGTGGCTCAGTGGGTGAAAGCCTCAGCCTTCGGCTCAGGTCATGATCCCAGGGTCCTGGGATCGAGCCCAACATTGGGCTCTCTGCTCAGCAGGAGGCCTGCTTCCTCCTCTCTCTCTCTGTGTGCCTCTCTGCCTACTTGTGATCTCTGCCTATCGAATAAAAAATAAATAAAAATCTTAAAAAAAAAAAAAAGAGAGTAGATCCTAAGAGGTCAAATCGTGAGGAAAAATGCATTTTTTTTTCTTTTTCTCTTTTGTTACTTATAAGAGATGATAGATGCTAACTAATTGTGGTAACCATTTCACAACATATGTTAGTCAAACCATTATGCTACACAGTAAAATTATACAGTGCTGTGTTCAATTATGTCTGTTTAAAATTGGGAAAAAAAAATTAAGAGGCAAAAAGTGGTTAGAACACCACCTATCAGCATGACAGGATTACACTATCAGACTGCAGTTTGCCCCAGATGGGGACATTTACCAGATCTAAGCTTTCTATTTGTATTTTAAAACTTAGCCATACTTTGACAAACCTCTCCGGAGCACCTGCTCTATCCGTATCATCTGTGAATTTTTAGGAATGTAAGGATTTTTTTAAATGTGTTGAGGATCTTACTGTCTAGTAGCTGAGATATATGCCCAGAAAGATCATTTCAATAAAGCTTTAAATGTTAAGATACAAATTAAGCACTGAGTAAAAAAAAGGGGGGAAGATGTTTCCTTCAAGCTGAATTTTCAAGGTTGAGCTGCAATGGTCTGATTGGGGGAAAAAAAAAAAAAAGAAAGAGGGGCGCCTGGGTGGCTCAGTGGGTTAAAGCCTCTGCATTCGGCTCAGGTCATGATCCCAGGGTCCTAGAATCGAGCCCTGCATCGGGCTCTCTGCTCAGCAGGGATCCTGCTTCCCTTCCTCTCTCTGCCTGCCTCTCTGCCTACCTGTGATCTCTGTCTGTCAGATAAATAAATAAAATCTTTAAAAAAAAAAAAAAAGAAAGAAAGAGGAGGGGAAGAGAATTTCAGGCAGAAGAATGGCATACAGAGGCATCTTGTAGTGAGACCATATATTGCACATGAGAAAATCAGCAGTTTAGAAATACTGAGGCATAAACTGCAGAAACTTATAGCAGAGGAAGCCCAAAAAGGAGGCCAAGGGGCACACAAGGAGCTTTGTGTGAAGACCAGTGAAGTTAGATGTTATCCTACAGCCAGTGCTGACTTCCAAACTTTAGAGCAAAATTTTTAAAAGAGTGAAACTGACAAAGATGATTAATTTTGCATTTTGCCAAGTCAGACTTTTTAAAAAGTCATGGGCCATCATGCACTTTTAATATAATTTCCTAATAGAGTATATTTGCACAAAAAGAATAGAAAGAATATCCTCTAAGACCAAAGTACGGGATTTTAAAAGGAGTAACTTTAGCTTCGTACCGAGCTCATTTGCACTTTCCGAATTGTCTTCATTTTACCGAGGAAAATTTCATCGAGGGGCACCAAGATTTAGTAGCAGGAAACAAGGGCAACTATTTGTTATTTCTTGGGGTTTCTAAGAGTCAGGAATTTAATGGTTCAGCCATGCAGACTTGACGCAGGTCCCTCATGAAGCTGCAGATGGGAAGTGGCCAGGACCGGGGTTTCCTCCAAACGCTTCTTCACACGTACATCTCTCACCTGGAATGCTGCGGCGGGCTGAGTGATGGCCCCCAAAGATATAAAGGTCCTAGTCCCTGGAACCTGCGGATGTCCCCTCTAAAGCAAAAGAGTCTTTACGGTTGTGACTAAGTTTCTCAAAAAAGGGAGATTATCCTGGCTTATCCTAGAGGGCTCTAATTGCAAATACAAGTGTCTTTATAAAACGAAGGTACAGGGAGACGTGGCCTAGAGGAAAGCAACGTGATACCTTGCTGCTGGGTTTGAATAGACAGAGTTAGGGGGCACGTGCCGAAGACTGCAGTTCTAGAAGCTAGAAAAGGCACGGACATGTACTCTTCCCCACAGTCTCCGGAGGAAGGACAGCCCTAAAACTTTGATTTTGGCCCTGTGACCAATTTCAGACTTCTGGCCTTCAGAACTGTAAGAGAATAAATATGTGTTGTTTTGAGGCATCAGGTTTGTGGCCATCTGTTACATACAGCAGCCACAGGAACCAGACTCAGCTGGGGGCTGGAGCAGTGGGAGTCTTTAGGGAAGCTCATCTCTCCCCATCTCTGTAGAGTCCCTCCACGTGGTCTCTCCAGCCTGAAAGCCTCAAGGTGGCCAGAGTTCTTACACAGTGGCTCAGGTATGCTGGGGTCTGTGTCCCAAGAGAAAGAGAGAACTGGAAGGAATTACTTTGATTTCTTTCTTTCTTTCTTTTTTTTTTTTTTAATGTTGCTGTGATAATCATCAAGGGTCACTTCCAGCATATGCTGTTCATTAGAAAGAGGTCAGTAGGTCTGGCCCTCATCTAAAAAGAGGGGAATTAGCCTTACCTTCTACAGTAAGGAGTGTCAAAGACTCTGCTAACATATTTTAAAATGTTGGTCATTAATACAGTCTGTTATTTTTACCTAGAAGTTCTATTGCTTCACTGTTCACGCTTAAGTCTATGTTCTAGCTCAAAGAAATGTTTATAAATAGCAAAAGGTAGGAGTCAAAGTTTATTTTTTCCCCCTCCTTGGAAGGCTAATGGATTCAACATCGTTTATTGAAAAGATTATTTTTACAGTGCTCACTTGGTAAAAAATCAGATGGCCTTGTATGTATGGGTGTGTTTCTAGATCCTTTATTCTTGGTTATAGCCTATCCTTGATCAATACCAATTATGTTAGCTTTATAGTAAGTTTCAATATCTGGTAGTTTTAAGTATTTAAACTTCCTTCTTTTTCAGGATTATCTTGGCCAGTCCAGGTCCTTTGGATGGAATTGATATTTTTACAATATTTAGTCTTCTGATCTGTGTGATATATCTCCATTTATTTATATCCCCTTTAAAGTCTCTCAGTATAGCTTTATGATTTTTGTACATCTTTCCTTAGAATTATCTCTGAGTGTTTGATACTTTTTAACACCATTGTGAATGATCTCTTTTACTTTCATTTTTTTCAAGTTTTTATTTAAATTCCAGTTAATGTAGTATAATATTAGTTTCATTTTAAATTATTGTTTGCTATCAAATAGAAATACAATTTGTATTTGTTTATTGACATTATTATATACTTATTTATTCTAATAGTTTCTGATTGTTTTAGGTTTTTTTACATGCACAATTATATCATTTACTGATAAAGACCATTTTACTTCATATATTCCAATCCTCATACTTTTATTTCATTTTCTTTTTTTTGGCCTTATTGTACTGCCCAACATTTTTAGCATGATACTGAATAGAAGATGTGATAGCATCTTTTTCCTTTCTAATCTCAAGGGAAAAGTAATAATTCAAAAAGTAATAGTTCACCATATAAATGATGCTAACTTAAATTCTTTATTAGCAAAATTTATCAGACTGAGGAAGTTCTCTTTCATTCTTAGTTTGTCATTTTCAAAATCATAAACAAGTATTGAATTTTATTAAGAAATGTCTTTGTCCTTTGAAAGAAATCATATTTTTTACCTCTCTTTTTATTAATGTGGTCAATTGTACTGACTGATTATAAATATCAATCAATCTTGTATTCCTGAGAAAAGCTCAATTATGTTATATATCACATTTTGTATATCATAAGATTCACCATTATTTACTAATATTTTGTTTAGGAATTTTGTGTTTATAAGAAATATTGGCCTGTAATCTCTCTTCTTGAAATTTCTTTGCAAGGTTTTGATGTCAGAGTTATGTTGGCCTCAGAAAAAGAATTCAAAAGCATTTTCTTCCTCTATTCTCTGAAAGAATTTGTATACTAAAAGAATTTATTGGTATTATTACTTCTTTTTACGTTTTTAATTAAGGATTCAATTCCCTTAACAGATATTAGACTATTAAGAATTATATTTCCCCTTATTTTTCAATTACTCTGTTCAATTTGAGTGTTAAATTTATTGTTGTAAAATCATTCATAATAGTCTCTTACTTTCTTTTTAATGTCTGTAGATCATCAGTGACATTTCATTTTTCATTCCCAATACTGAGAATTGGTTCTAGCTAGAGCATTTTCAAAGTACAAGTTTCTGACCTTGTTGATTTTGTCTTTTGTCTGCTTTCTGAGACATCAGGAACATTCAAAAGGCCTTATTGACTCCAACACCACCATGGATGTAACCCACCCAAGGCTTTTGACTGAGACCTTAATAGTATTTGTCTTCTTTACCTTAAGAAAGTTCTTCTTTTCGAAGGTTTTCGGCTTAATTCTTTAGTATCTGGGCTCACATATATTCAAAATGTCCTGGGAACACACCAATCAGATGTTTCTTGCAGACCTTCTTGCTTCAGAGGGATTTTTGTGTCCTCAGTGCCGAAAAGTTGCCAGGGTTCCACTTTGCACTTCTCACATAGCTTCCTCCAGTCTCCAGCAATGCCTCAAAACTCAGAAAAGTCCTGTGGGATTAACTTGTGATTGGGAATCCTCTAGTTTCTAATTTGTCATGCCAGCCCTGCTTGGTATTCCAAAATTCTTCTTATTTCTCTCTTCTCCAGGAGAATCTTTCTGCTTTGTGCCAAGCCTGATTCCCAGCCCACACTCTGAATTGTCAAGTTCTGCCATGGAAGCAGACAGCTAGTGATGTCAAGGAAGGGGCTGTTCATCTCTGGAATTTTAGGTTGTCTAGTTCTTGTTGATTTTTAAAATCTCCTATATGACTTTTCTGCAATACAGCCACATTTTATCATGGTTTCAGAAGGAACATTTACCTGCTATTGACCTGTGAGTTCTCCCCTGAAGCACAAGTCCTGGGTGGTGTTTTTAAAGTACCTCTCCTAGGAACAAAGAGTCTACAAAGACAAAGAGAATCATGAAGGAAAATGAAATTTGAACAAAATAATTAACAGGTTTCCTCTCATTTACAGATAGGTAGCCTATATTCAGCAAGTAGAGAATACGTGATCTTTTAAATTGCATATGGAACATTAAACAAAACTGACAGTATTCTGGGTTATCTAAACTATATCCCAACAAATTAAGTGAAATTAAGTGATAGGTGTATGTTCTTTGATCAAAGTCGGATCACATTAGAAATCAAATATGAATGATATCTAGAGGGAGGTAAAGAGGAAGGCTGAGGTTTGTAGAGGAAGTAGGTTTACTGACAAATTACCATTTTCTTTGCCATTTCTTCTTGCTTTTTTTTTTCTTTTTTTCCTTTTTTTTTTTTTTTT